>NC_057807.1:506022168-506297936 GCF_018294505.1 Triticum aestivum
TATTAGTATGCTTGAAGTATTACTATTTCTTATGTCAATATGAACTTTTATTTTGAACCATTTGGATCTGAACATTCATGCCACAATAAAGAAAAATACATTGAGAAATATGCTAGGTAGCATTCCACATCAAAAATTCTGTTTTTATCATTTACCTACTAGAGGACAAGCAAGAATTAAGCTTGGGGATGCTTGATACGTCTCCAACGTATCTATAATTTTTTATTGTTCCATGCTATTATATTACCTGTTTTGGATGTTTATGGGCTTTACTTTACACTTTTATATCATTTTTGGGACTAATCTACTAACCGGAGGCCCAGCCTAAATTGCTGGTTTTTTTGCCTATTTCGGTGTTTCCCAGAAAAGGAATATCAAACGGAGTCCAAACGGAATGAAATCTTCGGGAGCGATCTTTTTGGAACAAACGTGATCCGGAGGACTTGGAGTGGAAGTCAAGAAACAAGCGAGGCGGCCACGAGGGTGCCCGACACGTCCCCTACAGGTGGGCGCGCCCCCCACCCTCATGGGCCCCTCGAGAGTCCACCGACGTACTTCTTCCTCCTATATATACCCATGTACCCCGAAACCATCAAAGGCTACCATGAAAAACTATTTCCACCACCGTAACCTTCTGTATCCACGAGATCCCATCTTGGAGCCGTCGCCGGTGCTCTGCCGGAGGGGGAATCCACCACAGAGGGCCTCTACATCATCTCCAAGGCCTCTCCGATGAGTTCTGAGTAGTTTACCACAGACCTTCGGGTCCATAGTTATTAGCTAGATGGCTTCTTCTCTATTTTTGATTCTCAATACAAAGTTCTCCTTCCTCTTCTTGGAGATCTATTCGATGTAACTCTTTTTGCGGTGTGTTTGTCGAGATCCGATGAATTGTGGGTTTATGATCAAGTTTATCTATGAGAAATATTTGAATCTCCTCTGAATTCTTTTATGTGTGATTAAGTTATCTTTTTAAGTCTCTTCGAATTATCGGTTTGGTTTGGCCTACTAGATTGATCTGTCTTGCCATGGGAGAAGTGTTTAGCTTTGGGTTCAATCTTGCGGTGTCCTTTCCTTTCCCAGTGACAGCAGGGGTAGCAAGGCACGTATTGTATTGTTGCCATCGAGGATAAAAAGATCGGGTTTATATCATATTGCATGAGTTTATCCCTCTACATCATGTCATCTTTCTTAATGTGTTACTCTGTTCTTCATGAACTTAATACTCTAGATGAATGCTGGATAGCGGTCGATGTGTGGAGTAATAGTAGTAGATGATGAGGATATAGACCTGGGGTAGGGTCATATGCCCGGCCCATACGTCCTACCCAAGGTCACTACCCCAGAAGATAAAAAGACCAAGAGTCAACAGAAGAACATCAGTCAAGTACGTCAAGTGCAATCCACTACTCGACCACCCCCTACCGTCACTCGACTATATGGGGAGTCACTCGACTATATCAAAGATCAGGAGTCGGAAGAGCACGCAACGGCCTGACATTCACTCCTTAGTCTTGATAAGCATTAAGAGTAATTAAGGCTGGTGTTACCAGTAACGCCCCTTACTTTATGTACATTAAGCCCCCTTGTAATGGAGGCGTACGGGGGTCCTGGCGCACTCTATATAAGCCACCCCCTCCTCTGGTACAAGGGTTCGCACCCCCTGTAATACAACACACATAATCCAATCAACTGCCTCCGGGCACCGAGATGTAGGGCTATTACTTCCTCCAAGAAGGGCCTGAACTCGTAAACCTCGTGTGTACATCTTCGCCATAGCTAAGATCTTGCCTCTCCATACCTACCCCCCTTTCTACTGTCAGCCTTAGGACCACGATAGTTGGCGCCCACCGTGGGGCAGGTGTCTTAGCGACTTGTTGGTGAAGTTGCAGGTTTTACCGATCATCGTCATCATGGTTTCCGGCGGCGGATTGGTTGAGGGCCACGAGATCCATCTCGGCGCACTCATTTTCGTCGCTGACGACTCCGCGTGGCTTCAAGAAGCTCCCCTGGACGCTGAGGCATTCCCCGTCCGAGGGGCGACGCACTTCCGTGCGTGCGTTCGCGGCGTCCTTCTCCGGCAGACGTCGACTCAGTATCAGTCGGCTCCGATGGTGTTTTCTCTTCCCGCTGTTCGCCACCGCAAGCGGTCCGGTCGATCGCGGCTTCAGCGCTGGGTGAAACAAGTGGTGGCTCGGCATTCGACCACCCATCAAGTCGCGGCAATTGATCCCGGCGAAACTCTCCACAGCCTGTTCGATCTGTCGACTGGCTCCGCGGAGACCGCATCCGAGTGCGATAGCAGCGATCCTGCGGCCGAAGTCTTGATGGTTGATGGGCCTCACAGCCCGCCAGGTTTCCGCCACGAGGGCGGCGGGGACGGGGGCGGCGATCCGTCGCACGTCCATGAGGAATACCGACCCGAGCCCCTCTCTTCGCAGCACAGGGATGAACTTCATCGCCGCAACATGGATGCACTCCACACGCCCATCGTTGGAGAAACCCCCGAGGCTCGGGCCTTGGAGGAGGTGCGCCTAGATAACTTGGCTGAGTGCACTCAACTGGATAACCTTCAGCGTGCTCTTGATGAGCGTGCCCAGGAGCGGATCCATGAATCCAGTCGACGATAGCTTTTCCCACCTCCACCTAAGGTATACCGCACTCCGATTCAGAATCTCACAGCTGCGCCCCGAATAGCAGAGTCGATCCAACCTTCCCAGTTAGAAGCTGGCAGAGGGTTGATGCAGATCCGGGCCCTGCTCAGGGCAGAAGGAGAGCAGAATACAGCAGTATCTCAGTCGCGGAATAGGATTCACAGCAGATATGTTGCAGCGGACACGGTTCAGTCGACTCACAGCCCAAGATCGCCTCCGCGGCGTGAAGGCCGTGGGCAGTATGATCATCCACTCGACCGTGACAATCGTCGTCGGGGACCCACGCCTCCTCCTAGGAGTGCGTCGTATGTGCCTCGGCGGAACGATGTCAGACATTGTCACAGTGGTGAGCGCAGGATTTCAGTCGACCCAAGGGAACCGGGCTTCAACGCGAGGTCTATCCTCGTTCAAGGCCTGGTCGACCGGAACAGAGCACACAGAGAAGACCCTGGCAGAGATCGTCCAAGTGGCAGCCGAGTGCATATTTCTGGCCCCGAGTGTTTTAGCAGAGCCATCAGGGCAGCAGTGATACCTCCCAACTTCAGGTTGGCGTCCGGGGTCAGTAAGTTCAACGGTGAATCCAAGCCTGAAACTTGTCTTAAAGATTACCGAGTGGCTGTGCAGATTGGAGGCGGTAACGACGAGATAGCGATGAAGCATCTCCCTCTTATGTTGGAATGGTCGGCCCGGGCGTGGCTGACTCAGTTGACTCCGGGCAGTATTCACAGTTAGGAAGAGCTATCTCGAGTGTTCGTGAGAACTTTCGAGGGCACGTGCAAGCGACCAGCAGGATTGCCCGAGTTGCAGCACTATGTGCAGAAGCCGAATGAGACTTTGAGGGAGTTCATCCAGAGATGGCCCACTTTGCATCACACCGTCGAAAATGTTTCAAAGCATCAAGTTGTATGTGCTTTCAAGGAAGGCGTCAAATACAGGGAGTTGGTCTTGAAATTCGGTCGAACTGGGGATATGACTCTGACTCGAATGATGGAGATAGACACCCGGTACGCTAACGGGGAAGAAGAGGATCGACTCCGTAGTGGGAAGAGCAAACCAGTCGGCCAAGAGGCCGGTGGAGGTAACTCTAGTCGGAAACAGAAACGTAAGGCCGAGCCAGCGGCACCTGGAGAGATTGCAGTAGTGAATCAAGGAAAGTTTAAGGGAAAACCTAAGGGGCCCTGGCCCCCTAAGAAGGTGAAGGATAAAGAAGGGAATGATGTGCTGGATTTGCCATGCCACATCCACACGAAGAAGGATGGGGAAGGTAATCTGATTTACCCAAAGCATACTACTCGGCAGTGTCGACTCCTAATCCAGCAGTTCCGAGAGAAACAACCCAATGAGAAGGAGAAGGAGTCGGACCAAGGTGAAGATGAAGAGGAGGACGGTGGTTATCCCAAAGTCAATTCCACTCTGATGATATTTGCTGACGTTGAAATCAAGAGTCGATTGAAGGTCATCAACAGGGAGGTGAACATGGTCGCTCCTACGGCGACGACCACCTACCTGAGATGGTCTCAGATAGCCATTATGTTCGACCAGTCTGACCATCCTGCTCGTGTGGCCACCCCTGGGAGGCAAGCACTGGTGGTCGACCCCATGGTTGGAGGCACTCGACTGACCAAAGTACTGATGGACGGGGGCAGTGGTCTGAACATCCTCTACGCTGAGACCTTGAAGGGGATGGGCATTCCGATAGCTTAGCGAGAGCAATATAAGTTTTCATGATGTTATTCCTGGAAAGAAAGTCGAATCACTCGGCCAGATCGCCCTTGACGTGGTTTTCAGTGACTCAAAGCATTATAGTAAGGAGAAGTTGACATTTGAAGTCGTGGATTTCCAGAGTGCCTATCATGCCATTTTGGGTAGGCCAGCCTATGCACGTTTTATGGCTCGACCATGTTATGTGTACCTCAAACTGAAGATGCCTGGCCCCAAAGGTGTGATCACAGTTACCGGCAATCGGCAGAAGGCTGAGGAATGTTTTCAGAAAGGTTCCAAAATCGCCGATGAACAGATGGCAGCAGTCGAATTCTAAGAATATCAGAAGAATGCAGATCTGAATGACTTGCTACGAGCCAAGAAGCCTGCCACAGATTTCGCATTCCAGTCAACTGGTGAGATGAAGCCAGTTCATATTCACCCGACGGATTCCAATGCTGTACCGACTCATATGTCAACAATGCTCGACAGCAAATAGGAAGAAGCGCTCGTTCAGTTCCTCCGTCAGAACTGGGACATCTTTGCATGGAAACCTTCTGACATGCTAGGTGTGCCCAGGGGACTGCCCGAGCACCGTTTGCGTGTCGACCCCAAAGTAAAGCCCGTCAAAGAGCACCTTCGGTGGTCCACCGTGCAGAAGAGGAAAGCAATTGGCGAAGAAGTGGCTCGACTGTTGGCAACAGAGTTCATCCGTGAAATCTACCACTCCGAGTGGTTAGCCAATGTAGTCATGGTTCCTAAGAAGGATGATTCACTTCGTATGTGCATTGATTTCAAGCATATCAATCGGGCATGCCCGAAAGATCACTTCCCTCTCCCTCGCATCGATCAGATTGTTGACTCGACTGGGGGGTGTGAGCGCTTGTCTTTCTTATATGCCTATTCTGGATACCATCAGATCCAATTGTATGGTCCCGATGAAATAAAAACAGCCTTCATCACCCCATTCGGGTGCTTTTGTTATGTCACCATGCATTTCGGTTTGAAAAATGCTGGAGCCACATTCATGAGAATGATTCAGAAGTGCCTACTCACTCAAATCAATCGGAATGTGGAAGCGTACATGGATGACATTATGGTCAAGTCTCGCAAAGGTTCCTACCTATTGACTGACCTTGCAGAAACCTTTGCCAACCTGAGGAGGTACGATATCAAGCTTAATCCGTCAAAATGCACGTTCGAGGTTCCAGGAGGAAAGTTACTCGGTTTTTTTGTTTCCGAACGAGGGATCGACGCCAATCTAGAAAAAGTTGATACCATCCTCCGAATGAAACGCCCCGTGTGAGTGCATGATGTTCAGAAGCTGACTGGTTGTCTAGCCGCCCTGAGTCGATTCTTTTCTCGTCTCGGTGAAAAGGCCTTGCCTCTTTACCGACTGATGAAGAAGTCTGATAAGTTCGAGTGGACTGATGAAGCTGATGCAGCGTTTGCAGAGCTCAAACCCCTGCTTTCCACCCAGTCGGTGCTTGTTGCGCCAATCAGCAAAGAGCCTTTACTGCTTTACATTGCAGCCACTGGACGAGTTGTCAGCACAGTACTCACGGTCGAGCGAGAAGAAGAAGGAAAAGCTTACAAGGTTCAACGCCCAGTCTATTATCTGTCTGAAGTTTTGACTCCATCCAAGCAATGATACCCACATTATCAGAAGCTTGTCTATGGAATATACATTACCATGAAGAAGGTCATGCACTATTTCTCTGACCACTCCATTACAGTCGTCAGCGACGTGCACTATCTGAAATTCTGAATAACAGAGATGCAACTGGTCGAGTGGCAAAATGGGCGATTGAACTCCTTCCATTAGATATCAAGTTCGAGGCAAAGAAGGCTATCAAGTCCCAAGCAATTGCAGATTTCCTTGCCGAGTGGATTGAGCAGCAATTGCTGACTCAAGTTCACTCGGAGCATTGGACTATGTTCTTTGATGGCTCCAAGATGCTGAATGGTTCAGGCGCTGGAGTAGTTTTTGTATCCCCCGGCGGAGATAGGCTTAGTTATGTTCTCCAGATTCATTTTGATTCCTCCAATAACGAAGCCGAATATGAAGCACTTCTATACGGGTTGCATATGGCCATTTCACTCGGCTTTTGTTGCCTTATGGTCTACGGCAACTCAGATTTGGTGGTTAACCAAGTGATGAAGGAATGGGATGCCAGGAGCCCAGCCATGACTGGTTATTGCAATGCAGTGAGAAAGCTGGAGAAGAGGTTTGAAGGTTTGGAGCTCCACCATATACCCCGACTGAAAAATCAAGCTGCGGATGAGTTGGCCAAGATAGGTTCAAAGAGAGAGGCCACTCCCCGAAAAGTGTTCTGGAACATATTCATTCACCTTTAGTTCAGGAAGATCCTTTCACCGAAGAGTCACCGCAGCCCAAGAGTGCCACAGATCTGATTGAAGTTGAAATCCCAGCCGTGGTTGACTTAGTCATGGAGGTTTTGGTCATCACTCCCGACTGGACAGTGCCATACATTGCTTACATTCTTAGGAAGGAACTCCCAGAGGATGAAGAAGAGGCTCGATGGATCATCCGACGGTCTAAAGCCTTTATTGTGATAAAAGGACAGTTGTTCAGAGAAAGTGTAACTGGGGTTTGCCAGAAGTGCATCACGCCAGAAGAAGGCCGAATGATCCTCAATGATATTCACTCGGGGACCTGTGGTCACCATGCGTCCTCTCGGACCATCGTGGCCAAAGCATACCGAGCCGGATTTTATTGGCCGCACGCCAACGAGATGGCAAAGGAAATAGTGGACAAGTGTCAAGGTTGTCAGTTTTACTCCAATATGTCCCACAAACCTGCATCAGCTCTGAAGACTATTCCACTCGTCTGGCCTTTTGCTATTTGGGGATTGGACATGGTTGGACCTCTGAGGACCGGCAGGAGCAGATTTACCCATGTGCTGGTAGCAGTCGACAAGTTTACCAAGTGGATTGAAGCCAAGCCCATCAAAAACCTTGAAGCAAGTACTGCTGTGAGCTTCATTAGAGAGTTGATATTCATATATGGCGTACTGCATAGCATCATCACTGATAACGGTTCGAACTTCGACTCCGATGAGTTCAGAGCCTTTTGCGCTTCCCAAGGCACGAGGGTTGATTACGCTTCGGTCGCCCACCCTCAGTCAAATGGACAGGCTGAGCGAGCGAATGGATTGATTCTCAAAGGACTGAAGCCTCGGTTAATGCGTGACCTCAAGCATGCGGCAGGAGCTTGGGTCGATGAGCTCCCATCAGTGCTTTGGGGGCTGAGGACAACTCCCAATCGGTCGACTAGACCGACTCCATTCTTCTTAGTCTACGGAGCCGAAGCCGTTTTGCCGAGCGATTTGCTCCACAACGCTCCCTGAGTCGAACTCTTCTCAGAAGAGGAAGTAGAGCAAGCTCGACAAGATGCAGTCGACCTCCTGGAGGAAGAAAGAGAGATGGCCTTGATCCGGTCGACCATTTATCAGCAAGACCTACGTCGATTCCATGCCAGGAACGTAAGGGGTCGTGCATTCCAAGAAGGGGACTTGGTCCTCCGAGTGGATCAGCAGAAGCCACACAAGCTCGCCCCCTCTTGGGAAGGCCCTTTCGTCATCACCAAGGTGCTCCACAACAGAGCATACCGTCTCTTCAATGTCGAGCACAACAAAGATGAACCGCGCACCTGGAATGCGGAACTGCTCCGCCCTTTTTACTCTTAAGTATTTAGACTGATGAGATGTAATAAGAAGTACCTCTTAGTTTGATTATCAAAAGACATCATTTTATAGTCTTCCGAATGATTGTTGTTTATTTCTTTTGTACGTGTTGCCTTAGTTGCGAATCTGTTTCGCCTAAGATGAAGTTATAAAAATCCTACCGAGTGGTGAGTCCGCCTCCCACTCGGGGGCTTAGCTGCAGCCGAGTGCTCGCCTAAGTTTGTAAGATCCTACCAAGTGGTGAGTCTGCCTCCCACTCGGAGGCTTAGCTGCAGCCCAGTGCTCGCCTAAGTTTGAAAAATCCTACCGAGTGGTGAGTCTGCCTCCCACTCGGGGGCTTAGCTGCAGCCTAGTGCTCGCCTAAGTTTGAAAAATCCTACCGAGTGATGAGTCTGCCTCCCACTCGGGGGCTTAGCTGCAGCCCAGTGCTCGCCTAAGTTTGAAAAAATCCTACCGAGTGGTGGGTCTGCCTCTCCCTCGGAGGCTTAGCTGCAGTCCAGTACTCGCCTAAGTAATAAAAAGTCCTCCCGAATGGCATCCCCCCGGAGGTTGCACCGTCAAGAAGAAGGACGAGATTGTGGTGAGCAGTGCTCGCCTAAGGTCGAAAAATCCTACCGAGTGGTGAGCGACCCTCCCACTCGGGGGCTTAGTTGCAGCCCAGTGCTCGCCTAAGTTTGAAAAATCCTACCGAGTGGTGAGCGACCCTCCCACTCGGGGGCTTAGCTGCAGCCCAGTGCTCGCCTAAGTTTGAAAAATCCTACCGAGTGGTGAGCGACCCTCCCACTCGGGGCTTAGCTGCAGCCCAGTGCTCGCCTAAGTTTGAAAAATCCTACCGAGTGGTGAGCAACCCTCCCACTCGGGGGCTTAGCTGCAGCCCAGTGCACGCCTAAGTTTGAAAAATCCTACCGAGTGGTGAGCGATCCTCCCACTCGGGGGCTTAGCTGCAGCCCAGTGCTCGCCTAAGTTTGAAAAATCCTACCGAGTGGTGAGCGACCCTCCCACTCGAGGGGCTTAGCTGCAGCCCAGTGCTCGCCGAAGTTTGAAAAATCCTACGGAGTGGTGAGCGACCCTCCCACTCGGGGGCTTAGCTGCAGCCCAGTGCTCGCCTAAGTTGGAAAAATCTTACCGAGTGGTGAGCAATCCTCCTGCTCGGAGGCTTCACTGCAGTCCAACACTCGCCTAGGTTAAGACCATTGCCGAGTACCTTGCTGATGAGCTGATCAATGCTACTCAAGAACCACCCAATCAGTTGGCAGGAACGTCAAGACCATTGTTGAGTGCCTTGTTGAGGAGCTGATCAATGCTACTCAAGAACCACCCGATCGGTTGGCAAGAACGTCAAGACCATTGCTGAGTGCCTTGCTGAGGAGCTGATCAATGCTACTCAAGGATCACCCAATCGGTTGATAGAGATGTCAAGACCATTACTGAGTGCCTTGATGAGGAGCTGGTCAATGCCACTCGAAGACCGTCCGATCGGTCGACCGGGTATTTTGTCTTCAGCACCTGCATCAGACGATGACAAACAGATCCAAGGGAAGAACGGATTTCAATCGAAGACAAACCCAGCGTATTCAAAGATAAATCCAGAGTTTCCTAACCGCGGATTAAAAGTACTCGGGCACCAGACCCGAAGGAGTTTTAATGGTTACAAAATCACTCGGCATTCCGAGGCAAATAAAGGTGAGACATAATGTTTTCAATCACTCGGCGGGAGAAGGGCTGGCCGGATCACAGAAGCTGTTGAGGTCGATGTTGTCGGCGATACGAGTGGCTGCCTCCAGGAAGGTGTCCATGAAATCCTGGAAAGAGTGCTTCTTAGTGTTCGCCACTTTGAGGGCTGCCAGCTTGTCCTCCTTAGCCTCCTTGCAATGCACGCGAACAAGGGACAAGGCGACGTTGGCGCCACAGCGGGTAGAAGATTTCTTCCACTCTTGCACTCGTCAGGAATTTGGTTGAGTCGAGTCATCAGCGACTCGAGACTTTGAGGAAGTTCTGCCTGAGGCCAGAGTTTAGCGTCCACTAGGGCCATCGTGGCCTTCAGCTGAGCCAGATAGTCGACTGCATTGTCCAAGCGCGATTCCAGTCGAAGCAACTTCATCGCAACTTCATCTTTCATGGGACAGTTGATGGGGTCGAGACTTGTCTCGACCCGTTCAGTTTAAGCTTCAAAGTCCTGGCAGAGTTCTGTTCCATCACAACAAACAATGAGTCGATAGTATTGCAAATCTCAGTCGACGACAGTTATCTAACTGAACAGTCATGCCTTCAAGCTTCAAGACAAGCTTTGCCACGAGTTGTTCCAAATGGGACTCTAGTTTGCCCGTCTTGGCCCTGAGACCGTCGACTTCAGTGGTCAGGCTCTCCTTGTCCTTCCTCAGTTGCCCGACCTCCCGGTTAGCATCCGAGACAGCTGTCTTCAGCGTCACGTTCTCCTCCTCTAATTTGCCGACTGAAGCCAGCTTCTGGTCTGCAAGCTTCGTCTTCTTGCGTGCTTCCTTCTAAGCGGCTGCCAGGTCCAGGTCCTTCTGCTCCAAAGCCTCCTTCATCCTCTCTAAAGAAACAACACTCTTCAGACGAGACTGAAGTTGGCGGTTTTCACTACACACATCTGCTTATGTGAAGTCACTCGACTCTAAGAGATTGAATGAAAAACAGTGGAAAGTCTACTAAGCAGACGGTCGAATGGTTACCTCCCATGATAGTCGTCTCTTCCTGGGCAGTCTTCAAATTCTTCTTGGCAAGTTCAAGGTCAAGTTCAACACTGATATGCTTCTTCTTTAACTCGGACAGACGAGCTCCAAGATCACAAGACCTCTACAAGCAGCAAAAGCGTCATGTCAATCGGCAGAAACAAAAAACAATCGACGGAGAAAAGCTACTATAAGACTATTGTCGAATCAAATATCCAACAAGTAGTCTCGGGGACTACACCCAGTGGGTGCACTTAGCGTGCCCCCATTGGTTCGGAACAATACTCAGTAGGGTCTGCCCAGCATGAGTACAAAAAAAAGAGAGAGAGATACATTCTAAGGCCTCGGTCGATTGCCAGCAGTCGACCGTGGTCTCGGGGACTACACCCAGTGGTTGCACTTAGCGTGCCCCCACTGGTTTGGATCAATACTCAGCAGGGCCTACCCAGCGTGAGTCCAGACAGTCTACTAAAGATTCAACTCAAGTCGAGTGAGATGGCAAATTTTCCATGCTCTAAGCAACAAAACACCCCAGTGGGTGACCAGATATAAGACAACATTCAAAAAGTCAGTCGGGGTCTTGCTGACCTGAACATTGGCTTGAAGGGTAGAACTGGCATTGTAGGCCACTTGGCTAGCCTCATGTACCACCTTCACCTGCTCCATGACAAGGTTCACCTGGCGAAGAGCTTCCCTGGCTGCACTCGGCGAGTCACCTGGAGTTTGATATACAGCAAATAGTGATGGTTCAAGAGCAGCTTGAGCAGTCGCCGAGTCGGAGGCGTGAAGTTGCACTGGAGCAGCAGGAGTCGGAGCAGTCGAGCTCGCCGGGCGATCAGTCGTCAGGGGGCTGGCGAACGTGACGTTGGTCCGAACCAGCTCCCCGGAGCGTTCGGCCACTGCCTCGAGCGCCGGCGTCGACTAAGGGACCTGAACTTCAAGCCTCCTCCTGCCAGAGCTTCCACCCTTCCTCCTCCTCTCCTGTAGATGTGCCTCTTCTTCGTCGTCAGGGAGCACGACAACTTCTTGCGGAACTACAGAAAGAGAGAAATGTCAAAAACTCTGCCGACTAATGATTCACTCAGCTCAACAAGGCTCGGTCGATCAGACTTACCGACTCGCGAAGTGGCTTCTTCATCTCCTAGCGCCTTATCAATGTCCATGTCAGTGGCAGCAGAGGTCGGGCTGGAAAGACACATGAATTGGTTAGTCAGAACAAGAAAATCTTCAGTCGACTTACGGAAACGCAAACAAGATACTCACCCCGAAGCAACAGGGACGTCCATCTTGATTCGCGGCAGTGTCTTCCGAGCCTTGGGAGGAGCGACCTTAGGCTGCTTGGCCACCTTCTCCATTGGCTCCGAAGTCAACATCCGAGTGTGCTTCTGAGTAGTGGCACTTGGAGCCACACTTTTCCCACGCCCGCCAGACGGATCATGCTGCTGCTTGGATCGACGTTCCGAACGAGGCGGCGAGTCGACCTCTTCCTCCTCGTCTGACTCCTCGCTCTCCTCCTCCTCTTATTTTGGAGACTCCCACTCACCACTCTCCTCGGCACTGGCCTCTCCCTCCTGGTCCTCCGCCAAAGCCTGTTCGCCGTTGGGAATCGAATGCATCTCAGTGAATACCTGCAAAAAAATCGGTCGAGTCAGAGTCAGTCGACATCAAGTACAGTCAGAGCGTGATCAGGAAACAGTCGGAACAAAAATATACCTTGTCAGGCGGGTTCCCGTCGCGGAAGGGGACGACTTGCCTGGATCCTCTGGGGTTGTCCTGGTTGCCTGTGATACTCCTCAGCCATAAGGCTACAGTTTCAGACGACACTTCTTTTGGATGGACCCGAGCGGTGTCGTCCGGTCCGGAATACAGCCACATCGGGTGATCGCGGGCCTGGATAGGCTGAATGCATCGACTGGGGAACACCTCCAGCAGATCCAGACCCGTAACGCCCTCATTGATGAGCTGGACCACCCTATCCACCAACATCCTCGTCTCCATGGTCTCATCAACGGTCACTTTCAGTGGAGCAGGAGTCTGAACACGGTCAAACGAGAAGTGGGGAAGACCAGTTGACTGACCTGGAGCTGCGACGTCCTGGCAATAGAACCAGGTTGACTGCCAGCCTCTAACGGAGTCAGGAAGAGTCATGGCAGGAAAGGCACTCCTATTTCTCTTTTGGATACCTAAGCCCCCACACATCTGGATGACATGGGTTTTCGAGTCACTCGACTTCGCCTTTTTTACCGACTACGAATGAATGGTGAAGATGTGTTTGAAGAGACCCCAATGCGGTCGACATCCTAAGAAGTTCTCGCACATCGATACAAATGCAGCTAAATACGTGATGGTGTTGGGAGAGAAATGGTGGAGTTGAGCACCGAAAAAGTTCACAAACCCCCGGAAGAAAGGATGCGGAGGAAGCGAAAAACCGCGGTCGACATCAGTGGCGAGCAGAACGCACTCACCCGGTCGAGGCTGGGGACTCATCTCCCCCTCCGGCAGCCTTGCTGCCCCCTTGGCGATTAACCCGGACTCCACCAGCTTGTCCATATCCGCCTGCCAAATCAAAGATCGGATCCAATCGCCCTGGATCCAGCCCGGCAGCAGCCCCGCGCGCGACGACCACCCGCGTTGCTGCTTCTTGCCCTTCGCCGCCCCCGTCGCCTTCTTAGCACACTCCAGCGCCGCCGTTTTGTCCTTCACCATGGCGTGGGAGCAGCGGCATCGAGAGCGGAGGTGCTGGGAGCGGTGGAAAAACAGAGGAGAAAGAAGGAGGAACAGGCATGCACAGTGCAAGCGCCTCGGTCCCGACACCTTATAAAGGGCCACTTCCGAGTGACTGAAGCGTGGACCCAGGCAATCCCATCAAATCCTCCAACAGTTGCACACAGCATACGTGGCGAAAAAGGCGGTGTGATAATCCAGGCGTTGCTACCTATCCGAGCCGCCTGTTTCGGCACTCTCCAGCCCGCGCGCTTCTCCGAAAATTCGTATCCCACGAAATCCGGGATGCGCCGCAGACAATCACGCCCAAGATCTCGCACTCTAACACAGCACTCGACGCTTGATGTCACCAGTTCAATCGATGGCTCATTAAATGGATCAAGGCGACTGAGTCGACTCCGAAATACCGACGCAGGCGTTCAGATTTGTAGAAAGCACTCGTGAAGGCCTGAAGCTCGGAGCAGGATCAACTTTAGCCTACTTTCTAGTCGCACCTTAATCCATTCGGGGGCTACTGACGAGGATATAGACCTGGGGTAGGGTCATATGCCCGGCCCATACGTCCTACCCAAGGTCACTACCCCAGAAGATAAAAAGACCAAGAGTCAACAGAAGAACACCAGTCAAGTACGTCGAGTGCAATCCACTCGACGATCACATCACTCGACGACCACCCCCTACCGTCACTCGACTATATGGGGAGTCACTCGACTATATCAAAGATCAGGAGTCGGAAGAGCACGCAATGGCCTGGCATTTACTCCTTAGTCTTGATAAGCATTAAGAGTAATTAAGGCTGGCGTTACCAGTAATGCCCCTTACTTTATGTACATTAAGCCCCTTATAATGGAGGCAGGGGGGGTCCTGGTGCACTCTATATAAGCCACCCCCCTCCTCTGGGACAAGGGTTCGCACCCCCTGTAATACAACACACATAATCCAATCGACCGCCTCCTGGCACCGAGACGTAGGGCTATTACTTCCTCCGAGAAGGGCCTGAACTCGTAAACCTCGTGTGTACATCTTCACCATAGCTAAGATCTTGCCTCTCCATACCTACCCCCTTTTCTACTGTCAGCCTTAGGACCACGACAGTAGATGCTGGCAGGAGTCGGTCTACTTGTTGCGGACGTGATGCCTATATATATATGATCATGCCTAGATAATCTCATAATTATTCGCTTTTCTATCAATTGCTCGACAGTAATTTGTTCACCCACCATAATAATTATGCTATCTTGAGAGAAGTCACTAGTGAAACCTATGGCCCCCTGGTCTATCTCTTATCATATATGCTTTCAATCTACTTTTATTTGCATCTTTACTTTTCCAATCTATATCATAAGATACCAAAAATATATTTATCTTATCTTATTATCTCTATCAGATCTCACTTTCGCAAGTGGCCATGAAGGGATTGACAACCCCTTTATTGAGTTGGTTGCGAGTTCTTGTTTGTTTGTGTAGGTGCGTGGGACTTGTGAGGAGCCTCCTACTGGATTGATACCTTGGTTCTCAAAAACTGAGGGAAATACTTATGCTACTGTGCTACATCACCCTTTCCTCTTCAAGGAAAACCAACACAAGCTCAAGACGTAGCAGGTGCCTACACTTCCACTACTCATTTTCCGAGAGAGAACCACCTACTCATGTGCTGAGACCAAGACATTCCAATCCAACCACAAGAATCTTGATCTCTAGCCTTCCCCAAGTTGCTTTCCACTCAAATCATCTTTCCACCATATCCAAATCTATGAGAGAGAGAGAGTTGAGTGTTGGGGAGACTATCATTTGAAGCACAAGAGCAAGGAATTCATCATCAACACACCATCTATTACCTTTTGGAGAGTGGTGTCTCCTATATTGGTTAGGAGTCACTTGGGAGCCTCCGTCAAGATTGTGGAGTTGAACCAAGGAGTTTGTAAGGGCAAGGAGATCGCCTACTTCGTGAAGATCTACCCAAGTGAGGCAAGTCCTTCGTGGGCGATGGCCATGGTGGGATAGACAAGGTTACTTCTTTGTGGACCCTTCATGGGTGGAGCCCTCCGTGGACTCGCGCAACCGTTACCCTTCGTGGGTTGAAGTCTCCATCAACGTAGATGTACGATAACACCACCTATCGGAACCACGCCAAAAATCTCCGTGTCTACATTGCGTTTGCTTCCTCCAAACTCCTGCCCTTTACCTTCATGTGCAATGATTTACATTCCGTTGCTATACTCTTAGAATTGCATGTGTAGGTTGATTGCTTGACTTGTGTTAAGTTGCTAAAATCTGCCAAGACTTAAAATTCGGAAAAGGCTAGATTTTTATTTGGCCAAGTAGTGTAATCACCTCCCCTCTAGACATACTTTCGATCCTACAACATACAAACCAAAAAGGGCATGACTACCTCTGCTTCCCTCTGCGAAGGGCCTATCTTTTATGTTTATGTATTTTTACTTTTATGCAAGAGTCAAAGTATTCTTTCCTATTCCTTTTTTTCTCTTTTTGCGAGCATCATGTGGCGAGGAAAGATCTAGGCACATATGTCCAGTTGGATATGAGTGAGTATGAGTTATTATTGTTGACATCACCCTTGAGGTGAATACGTTGGGAGGCGAAACTATAAGCCCCTATCTTTCTATGTGTCATGTTGAAACTTTTTGCTCATGGGTATGATGTGAGTGTTAGCAATCATAGAAGCTGAAATGATGGTTGAGTATGCGGACTTGCCAAAAGGCTCCGATACGAGATCCTTCCTGAAAATATGATGAATTGTTGTTGCAAAGTTGACTGAGAGCACAGTTTGTTGGTTTTCAATAGAGTTTATGCTTTATACTTCGATGTTGTGATGATTTGTTACTTGTTCATGAGAAGTTATATGATAAATGTTTTATAATAAAGTTTGTTGTTGTTATAATAATAAGCATGATGCTACTATGTCCTTATTTTGTTTTTATCGACACCTCTCTCTCTCTCTCTAAGCATATGAACATGTTTTTTGATATCGGTTTTCGCTTGAGGACAAGCGAGGTCTAAGCTTGGGGGAGTTGATATACGTCCATTTTGCATCATGTATTCCTACTTTTATTTATAATGTTTTTATGCATTTCTCTCATAATATGCAAGGTTTACACAAAGAGGGAGAATGCTGGCAGCTGGAATTCTAGACCTGAAAAAGCTACGTCAGAGATACCTATTTTGCACATCTCCTAATAAGCTAAAACTTCACGGATAATTATTTTGGAATGTATAAAAAATATTGGAGAAAATAACTACCGGGGGGCACCTAGTGACCAGAAGACACCAGGGCGTGCCCTGGTGGGTTGTGGCCAGCCCAGCCCACCTCCGGTGCCCATCTTCTGGTACTTAAGGTCTTTTTACCTAGAAAAAAAATAAAGAGAGGACTTTCGGACGGAGCGCCGGCGTCTCGAGGCGGAACTTGGGCAGGAGCACTTTTGCCCTCTGGGAGAGCGATTCCGCCGGGGGAAGTTCCCTCCCAGATGGGGAAATCGAATCCATCGTCATCACCAATAATCCTCTCATCTTTGGGAGGTCAATCTTCATCAACATCTTCAACAACACCATCTCTTCTCAAACCCTAGTTCATCTCTTGTGTTCAATCTTTGTACCGGAACCTCATATTGGTACCTGTGGGTGACTAGTAGTGTTGATTACATCTTGTGGTTGATTACTATATGGTTTATTTGGTGGAATATTATATGTTCAGATCCATTATGCTATTTAATACCCCTCTGATCTTGAGCATGAATATCATTTGTGAGTAGTTACTTTTGTTCTTGAGGTCACGAGAGAAGTCATGTTGCAAGTAATCATGTGAAGTTGCTATATGTTCGATACTTTGATGATATGTATGTTGTGATTCCCTTAGTGGTGACATGTGAACTTCGACTACATGCACTTCACCATCTTTGGGCCTAAGGGAATGCATTGTGGAGTAGTTATTAGATGATGGGTTGCTATAGTGACAGAAGCTTAAACCCTAGTTTATGCACTACTTCGTAAGGGGCCGATTTGGATCCATATGTTTAATGCTATGGTTAGATTTTACCTTATCACTTTTCTCGTAGTTGCGGATTCTTGCGAGGGGGTTAATTATAAGTGGGAGGTTTGTTCAAGTAAGAACAACACCCAAGCACCGGCCCACCCACATATCAAATTGTCAAAGTAGCAAACACAAATCAAACCAACATGATGAAAGTGACTAGATGAAATTCCCATGTGCCCTCAAGAACTATTGGCTTATTATAATAGACCGTTTTGGCATGTCCTTTGCCACAAAATATTTGGGCTACCTTGCTGCACTTTATTTACCATTATCGTTACTTGCTCGTTACAAATTATCTTGCTATCAAACTACTCGTTACCGACAATTTCAGTGCTTGCAAAAATTACCTTGCTGAAAACCACTTGTCATTTCCTTCTGCTCCTCGTTGGATTCGACACTCTTACTTATTGAAAGGACTACGATTGATCCCCTATACTTGTGGGTCATTAGTCTTGTCTTCCAGCCGGCAAAGCAGACCAAAAAGTTCCAAGTCCACCCCGAAGACCCCGACAAAACGGTAACCATTGGGGGAGATCTCTCGGAGGGCCAGGAGGCAAAGCTCCTCGCCTTCCTCTGAACCAACTAGAACATATTCGTATGAAAGCCCGCCGACATGCCAGGAGTGCCAGCAGAGAACGCCGAACACTGCCTAAATGTTCGCAAGGACATGAGGTTGGTAAAGCAGGCTCTGCGGCGCTTCGCTACAGAGAAATGAATGAAGATATGAGAAGAAATAGCACACCTACTCACGACCAAGTTCATAAGGGAGGTCGCACACCCGAGTAGCTGCCAAACCCCGTGATGGTGCTGAAGAAGAACAACACATGGCACAAGTGTGTGGACTACACCAACCTCAACAAGGCGTGCCCCAAGGACCCATTCCCGCTACCAAGGATCGATCAGATAATCAACTCCACGATAGTGTGCGAGCGCCTATGCTTCTTGGACTCATATTCAGGATACCACTAGATTCGGATGAAAGAAACCGACCAGGAAACAACCTCTTTCTACAAGTAGGCAAGCGAAACGGCAGCACCGTGGTATTGTGCACAAGAACAATGACATGAATCTCGTCCTTTAACACATCAATGTATTAAGAAGGGAAAAGGGCATTCCCGATTGTTGCTAGGAGCCAATAGTGAGTGCATAGTTTCATTGAACCCAACTGTGTATTCAGAAACTGACTCTGTTTGCCGCAAATGAAACAATTCATGCAACAACACTTAGAATTCGTTACGGCCGAATTGTTCATCTACCAGAGCATAGAATAATTCAAAATTCATTTCCTCCCAATCTCACCCAACATTTTCTAACCACAACAAAGCAAGACATGCAAATGCATTGATGTTGTATCTAACCAGAGTGCGGAATTTATATGGAACACCCTCAAATACGACTCATAATTTCTTCTCCAACTTCGTGGTATCTCCCCCTAGGGATGCAAATTTGGAACCTTTAGGGTACCCTCCGACCCTACTTAGATCAATCAAATGAACTTAAGTTTCAAAAATGAAGTGAATTTTGGAGATTTAGTTCATTTAGTTGAACTAATGAGGGTTGGAGGGTACCTACTCTGACGGGGGAGGACGAGGGAGGGGTTTAGGAAAGGCGTGCATGCCCACAACATGAACATGGTAACCACGTCGATGACAGACCCCCGTGGTGTTATCTCGATGTGGTGGCCACCTGGCCCATAATCGAGGTCACTGATGTTGCTCGGCTAGACATCGGGAAGGCGCGGGATGAGCGACTACATATCAAAGGGTTTGAGGACCAACATCAAATTTCGTGCCACCAAATCCAGTTCCTCGCACATCCCACCCATTCCAGTCCTCAGATTTGCTACTAATGCCTCCATAGTCGGCCTCCATGGGTCAACTCCTCCATGGGCGGCTTAAGCGCCTCGAACACGTCGTTACACACCGTCACCACCTTCTAGATGACCGCGTTCTGCTCCTGGATGGCCTTGAGAACTACGGTGATGTCGTCGATCTGTTGCTTCATATGATGGTTTGACGTTGTTGGTGAGTGGAGAAGGTGAGGTTCTTGAGGTAGCGCGGGGCTTCACCAAACATCATGGCCATACAAAGAACAACAGACGTACCAAAAATTACGCCCATATCCATAGACCACCTAGTGACGACTAGAAGCACTGGAGCGAGTTGAAGGCACATCGTCGTCATCGTCCCTCCCTCACTGGAGACGGGTAAAACCTTGTTGTGGTAGACAGTTGAGACATTGTCATGCTAAGTCCGAAAGGATCAGCACACCAGAACAACAACTGTCGTCAATGACGAGAAGCGTCGATAAGAAGGATCAAACTTGTAAACACATGAACACAGAGGAACGAATACTATCCACCGAAGACAAAGACCGACCGAATCCCCTGAGATCCGTCGGAGTTGTATATAGGAAGACTGACCTATTTCTTTTGATTAGCCTCAGATTTTACCTATTTCTTTTCCTTTGCACCTTATGAACCCTGAAAAAATTACACTTCATAAAAAATGAATGGAGGGAGTAATACGTAGGAATTTTGTTCGAAACAAATAAAATGAGAGTTCAGACCAAACATGTGGCACAAGCTTGGCCTCGTTGCAAAGGTTTGCCGATCACGTCACATGGACGAAATCACGAGCGACAGATTACAACGTGACGATCAGGAAAGAAAGACCAGAACACTGCCGTGACAGATTGAAGTTTCGAGCACCATTATCATCGAGCCAATCGGACAACACAGCCTCCAGTAGTCCAGTGTAGTGAGGACTGAGGAACTGAGGATGTCTCCGTACTTCGTGCTGGTCGCCGGCGTCGCCGCGCTCCTCGCCGTCATCTATGTTGTCATCAGGAAGGCTCCAGGCAGAAGCAGCAGCAAGCTCCCGCCCTCGCCGCAGTCGCGTCCGTTGGTCGGCCACCTGCACCTGATGGGCAGCCTCCCGCACCGCTCCTTGCGCGAGCTGCACTCTCGGTATGGCACCGACGGTGGTCTCCTGTTTCTGCAGCTCGGGCGCAGGCCGACGCTGGTGGTGTCCACGGCGGCGGCGGCAACGGACCTGTACAAGAACCACGACCTCGCCTTCGCCTCCCGCGTGCCCAGCGTGCCGGTGGACAAGCTGACGTACGGCTGCATGAACGTATCGTTCGCGCCTTACGGCGACGCCTGGCGCCGCAGCAAGAAGATGGCCGTCATCCACCTCCTCTCCCCGCGCCGCGCCGACTCGTTCGCCCCCGTGCGCGCCGCCGAGGCGGCGACCCTCGTCGCAGCAGCCCGCCGCGCGGCGGAGGCGGGTGAGGTCGTGGAGCTGAGGGAGCTTCTGTACGCCTACAGCAACTCGGTGGTGACCCGCGCAGCCGCCAGCGCCGCGGGGGCCACGGCGGAGAAGATGAAAGAGCTCATGGGGAACTCCGCGGCGTTCATGTCGGGGCTCCAAGCGGAGGACGTGCTTCCTGGCGCGGCGGCAAAGATGGTTAGGTGGGCAACGGGGCTGGAGAAGAGGATCGACGTCCAGGTTGAAGCGTGGGACAAGTTCTTATCCGAGATAATGGCCGAGCACCTTGAGAAGAAGCGTGACAACGGCGCAGGGGAGGAGGACTTCTTGGACGTCTTGCTCCGGCTGAGGAAAGAAGGCACCGCCGGGCTCGAGCTCACCGACAATCGCATCAAAAGCATCATCAAGGTGATCGCCGAAGAATTCGCTTTAAATTTCTCAGCAAATTTTAACTTAAGTCGTTTCCCTTGATCCTCTGCTCCATGGCCGTTTCTTGATATGCAGGACATGATCTTCGCCGGAACTGAGACGTCATCTATCACGCTGGAATGGGTCATGGCGGAGCTCATCGGAAACCCGCGGGTAATGGCCAAGCTGCAGGACGAGGTAACACGAATCGCCAACGGCAAGCCAACCATCGAGGAAGACGATCTGAGGATGATGGGGTACCTTAAGGCGGTGCTGAAGGAGGTGCTCCGGCTCCACCCGCCGGCACCGCTCCTCGTCCCGCACGAGTCGACGACGGCGGCGGTCGTCCAGGGCTACGAGATCCCCGCCAAGACGGCGCTCTTCATCAACGCTTGGGCAATCGCGAGGGACCCCGCGGCGTGGGGCGACGCGGCGGAGGAGTTCCGGCCAGAGCGGTTCTTGGACGGCGCCAGCGCGACGGACGTGGACGTGAGGGGGAACGACTACCAGCTCCTCCCATTCGGCGCCGGCCGGCGAATCTGCCCCGCCATAAACTTCGCACTGCCGGTGCTGGAGATCGCGGTCGCCAGCCTTGTCCGCCACTTCGACTGGGAGCTCCCCGCCGGGACGCGTCTGGATATGGCTGAGACGCCGGGGCTGGTCACGCCGCCGCTGGTTCCACTGCGCCTCGTCCCCAAGTCAAGTGCAGGACGCATGCTTAATTAGCCAGCATTTAGCAGTGCCACGGAATCCGTAGGGGATTTCCTAAGAATTCAGTAGGATGCTAAATTTCTAAAGAATGTAATGCAAAAAGTGTCCTTGGAAATGATTTCATAGAATTCAATTATATGAATGAAACAACCTATACACATAAATAATAACGATTTCATTCCTCGAAATTCCTTTGAGAAGAACTTTCAAAACCTTAAACTCCTCAAAATTTTGAGAAGAATTGCTCCTTCTTCCTAATTTGAGTAGCCAGGGCTCATTCTCATTACAAGATTCAGAGAAGCGCCCACGCCTCCTATCGATTCCATTCGCGCCGCCGCGCCGCTCCAGCCCAGTGCCCAGACCGTTGACGCAACCCCTCATCGCCACGAGATCATCATGGTTCCACCCCACCAACCTCCGGCGAAATTTTTCTTCCATTTCCCATCCGGTCATTGTTGAGCTCCTCCCCGTCGTTCTTGGGCACGGCCACGCTCCTCCCCTCCATCCCCGACCATGGGCGGAACAACAAAAGACCCACAACAACACGTACACAACAACCTGCATAAAGTGACCTAGAGAAAAGCTTCTACAGAGGAGCACTTACATGACAACAGGCACCATCACCTATTTCGGTGAACCGTGTGTTCCGGACCACGACATCGAGTCAAATGAGGACGAAAAGGGGAAGAACACATTCAAACAAAGAATTACCCAAAAGGTCGCCCGTGGATGAAGAATTTCGCCGATTTTCTCAACTCCGTCCTCGCACACACACGTCACGTTCACAGAGCCTCTATCAAATTATTTTGTAGGTCATCCATCCTAGGCCCTAGCTACCTCTTGGACATCATCTACGCCTAGAAGTCATTGTTCGCCTTGCGGAAATAAGAAGGAAGAAAGAATAAGATGGAGAGAGACTTCATGTGGGGTCTAGTTTATTTGAAGAGTTAAGTTTGAGGGTTCGGTTAGCTTCAAACTTTTTTTAATCCTCACGTTTGAGGAATTATGATTTGAGGAGGTGTTCCCGCGGGGGGGGGGGGGGGGGGGGTTAAAATGTAGGAATTTGGTTAGAGATGCCTCAAGTAGTTTAAATAAGAGTCTATCCTGGTCCTAAGCATATAGCTCCTTGTTAGTGTCCTCGTCGGCGCCGTTGTGGGCCACGGCATAAACTTGTGTTGTTCGGTGTTATTGGACTCGAAGGTTGCGGATTTGTATTGCGCCATGTGATACGGTGGGTACCCAATTGTGTCAGGCATAACTTTTTCTATTGGTACATAAAGAAAACCATAATAACAACACAAACATAACACCCAACCACAAAATGACATAGATTAGAGACCGTCCTTTAACATTAAAAATAATGAAGTATAAACCACCATGACATTAAAAATAATGAAGTATAAACCACCATGACGCTTGACGCATACACAAAGCAAAGAAATTGCGATGCAAAAATACAATTTTCTATTATGTCTTTAGTTTTTTTAGGGGTTATATTATGTCTTTACTGTAACATGTCCATGCAATGAAGACATTTTCTTTAAGTGTTGAAAATGCACCGGTCATGCACTTCAATGGGTTAGTGGTTTGTGGCCTCTTGAGCGCGAAAGAAGAATGTTATGATATTGTTCCTTCTTTAGATGAAAATGATACTCCACCCGATCCATATTAATTGACATTGCTTTAGTACAACGTTTACTTCCGTCCCAAAAAGCTTCTTAGATTTGTAAGACAAGCTTTTCAGGACGGAGGGAGTACTAAAGCATCACCAATTAATTTGGATTGGAGGGGTACTTTCCTTGGTGAGTAAAGAAAGAGGGGATGCTTGCATTTTCTTGTGAAAAAATGATTCTCATTTGTATATTCTCAAATATTGTTCTCACGTACGGGCTCCCAAAAATGTTTGATTGCATAAGATACATGTGGATATTATATTTAAAGGCTCGAGTGGAATATGCATTATCCTATGGAAGAGAACAACAATTGGCCATTAGGGGAGCAAAACTCCTCTAACATTTTTTCAGATGAAAACGAGGCAAACTCCCAGACTCCATTTCTCATAGAAAACAAAACAAGTACAGCCTAAGGCTCCCAAGTTTTGCGAAACTTTAAAGGCGGAAAAGTAAAAGCAATTTTAGTTATGATGAAAGATCAAACGGCAACCGCTTTTGAACAAAAATCCTTTCTCAGAAAGAAACTGCCATGTCACCTGAAGAAAATGACACCCCTCACCATGTCCTAGCAACTAAAACTGCCACCAAATCGTTCGCATATGCCATTCTCCCTGTCCTATGATAATTGTTTGATATAAGGGGACCTGAAATGAAGCTATCGCCACCGGATTTACCCAATTTCTTGCCGCAGTTCGCTGGATATAACGGGTCTATAGCTGGCCAAACAAGTCATGCTAACTGGGCGACCCGATGGCACGCGGCCACGGCACGACCCAGGCACGGCACGGCCCGGGCTAAACGGGCCAGGCCCGGCACGCGGCACGCCATGGGCCATGCCTAGGCCTGGAAGCTGGGCACGCGAGTCGGCACGGCACGGCCCGTTTATTTTTTTTAAATATATAAATATATGTGTCCTATATAAATACCTAATACTCTAATATGTTCAATATTTTTGTAGTGCATGCGTATTTTATTAGTGCTTCGATCTGAGTATTAGTAGTGTTAGAGTGTAGTCTTTGTATTTTTTTATCCTTTTGTAATTATAGAGCATGTCTTGTATTCTTTTACTTCTTTGAGAAAGAAGTTTTTAATGATGTGGGTGGCAATAAAGCTCTAGATTTAACCCACATAATAGTCTACCAAATTTTGCAATTTTCTATATTTTTTGGCCTTTTTTGCTGTTTTCAGAGGTATTACGGGAAAAAAAAGAAAAGCCAGGCGGGACAACATTGCCACAACGCGGGCTGCCGGCCCACGTAGCCTACGTGTCATGCCTGGGCTGCTAGCTCCAGCCAGTGGGCTGGCATGGCACGGCCCGGTTGCCAGGCGCGTTTATGGCGGGCCGGCCCGTTTGGCCAGGTATGAACGGGTCCAACGAAAACCATCAATATCCGGGAGAAAAAGGAGAGATCTGATTGGAGCCTTTTTTTAGGACTTTCACAACTTTTCATCGGAGCTCATAGTCAGACCATACTGTAGCACGAGCTTAGCCGGCACGCGGCGGCTTTTTTGGCACGATCACGATCACATGGACGATATCAAAGTTGACACATGATCCGAAGACAATGACACTGCCGTCACTGCCCCTCGACCTCACAAGTCACGTCGCCTTTTCTCGCGGGAAAATAAAGTCACAACGCCACACCTGCACCTAATAATCGAATCAAAATGTCACAACACGCTACACGATATATACCCCATTGAGCAATGATTTTCAAGTACAGTGGTATCCAGCACAGTTGTCGAGCAGAAGGAGGATGTCTCCGTACGCTGTGCTCGTCGCGGCCGTCGCCGTGCTCGTCGCCTTCTGCTGCGCGACCAGGAAAGCTCGAGGCAAGAACAGTAAGCTCCCGCCATCGCCCCCGGCGATCCCGCTGTTCGGCCACCTCCACCTCCTGGGCCGCCTCGCGCACCGCTCCCTGCGCGACCTGCACGCTCGGTACGGCAGCGACGGCGGCCTCCTGCTCCTGCAGCTCGGGCGCAGGCGGACGCTGGTGGTGTCCACGGCGGCCGCGGCGGCGGACCTGTACAAGAACCACGACCTCGCATTCGCCTCCCGCGTGCTCAGCGCGCCGGTGCACAAGCTCTCCTACGGCTCGATCAACGTCTCCTTCGCGCCATACGGCGACGTCTGGCGCCGCAGCAAGAAGATGGCCGTCGTCCACCTGCTCTCCCAGCGCCGCGCCGACTCGTTCGCCCCCATGCGAGCCGCCGAGGCGGCCGCCCTCGTCGCGGGAGTCCGCCGCGCGGCGGAGGCCGGGGAGGCCGTGGAGCTGAGGGGGCTCCTGTACGGCTACGGCAACGCGGTGGTCACCCGCGCGGCCACCGGCGCCGCGGGGGCCACGGCCGAGAGAATGAAGCAGCTGATGGGCAACTCCGCGGCGCTCATGTCGGGGCTCCAGGCGGAGGACGTGCTTCCCGACGCGGCGGCGAAGGTGGTGAGGTGGGCGACGGGGTTCGAGAAGAGGCTCGACGACCAGATGGAGGCGTGGCACAAGTTCCTGTCCGAGATAATCGCCGAGCACCTTGAGAAGAAGGCCCTGTTGGTTCATAAGTCATAGGACTTTTTTTAGTCCCAACTTATAAGTCTCAAGTCCCTAAAAAGTCCCTACCTGTTTGGTTCCTGAGACTTATAAGTCCCTATAAGACCATATTGTAACTATAAGTCCCTCCTTGAGAGTCTTATTTCATAAGTCCCAAATGCCCAGTTTAAGTCCCTATAAGTCCCTCATGTTTGGTTTAGATGGGACTTATAGGGATTTTTTTAAGTCCCTAAGCCAATAAGTCTCTGGAAACAAACACCCTCGAAGTGTTTTTTTTAGAGTACGCAATTGCGTACCGTAATTTTATAGAAGAAGGAGAATCAAGATTTACAAGATCCCGCACGACAATGCGAACATCATCGTGGGGCACCCACTCCACGCGGCTATCTAGGCTAATGTCTCACAAAACGTTGCAATCCTCCTACTCCGCTAACCGCTAAGTTCCACTCTCTAATCTCCTCTAAGATAACGCCAGCTAGATCTTTAGCCGCCATTTGCTGCTCTCTTCTATTGAAGACTCTGGCGTTTCCTTGCTTCCACAACGCCCACGCCGTGCATATGACCAGACTATCGAAACCTCGCTTCTCCTTGCCATGAAAGCTTCTGCGCTTCGGTAGCCACCAATCCACAATCGTGTCCTTCGTCGATGGAGCCGTGGTTGGCAACTGCAGCCTGTTCAAGCAGGTGAACCAGTCTGTTCAAGAGCTCCCCTCGCCTTGTTTTACCTGTCTGCAAGAGGAAGACAATGTGGAGCACCTCCTTGCTCGCTGTGTGTTTGAGAAGAAGTGTGACGACATCGCAGGGGAGGAGGACTTCTTGGACGTCTTGCTGCGGCTGAGGGAAGAAGGCACCGCCGGACTCGACCTCACCGACGATCGCATCATAAGCATTGTTCAGGTGATCGATCGAAAGCCCCAGAATTTCATCTTTAATTTTGGGTCCATGCTCTGTCTATGATTTTCTTGCTATACTTTTCGTATAAATGATCTTCTTTTCAATTTTAGTTAATTCTTTATTCTCCTATATACTCTTCATATTTTGAATGATTTGAATAATGCAAATCACGCCTTCCGCTCGATCCAATTATTCTCTTTATTTGCATGTCAGCTTTCATTCATTCATTTGTAATTTTCTTTTAGGATATACCTATTTGAATTCCCTGCAAGTGAAGGATTTCCCGTATGAAGAAAAACCTCTTGAGCGCTATCTGATCTTATTTTTATATTTCAAATATGGGACCTGCCTCCCTATGTGTCTGTATGGAATACATGCGGACTGAAATGGGTGAATAAATATACTAAAAGTGCCAATATACATTTTAAAAATAAATTAAAGCATCTTATATTTATGAATTGAGGGAGTATTCGTTACTTTGACTCAAGCGGTTTTGGTATCTAATTCATTATTTATTTATTTTGGGTAACAGGCAGCCGTGGGTCATGGGTTTTGCTTGTAGTTGAATTGAACTTGTTTCGTTTATTTTCCCTTATTTTCTTCCTTTTTGCCTTCTTTGTCTCTTCTGTTTGTTGCTAGTTACTTCAATGTATATTTTCATATTTTCAAAGTAGCAAATCAAAAAAAAAATATCTTACATGTAATTTTGTGTTAAGAGAATGTAGGTTTAATAATGTGGTAAATATAAACTCACTTTTGATTTGAATAGTTGCTGGTTAAAGGTGTTAACAAGGCAAATTGGATGTTCTTTGTGTGAAATGTTTATCTGTAGCGAGTAACAGTCCGTTACACCTGTCTCCACAAGCTCCGAAACAAGCAAATCATAGCAAACAAGGGTGTAGCTGAGGTTTTGAAATCATGTAATATATATTTTTATTTTATAATGACATATGTCATTGTTTGTACGGTGTAAACTTTTAATTAACAAAGAACTGAAAATCAGTCAGCTTTATAGTGTCATGTGTCATTGTTTGTACAGTGGAGAACGCTAACCAGTACCAAATTATAAACAGTCAATTACCAAATAGGCAATCCATAATTTCTCTTATAACACCTACAACAGAAATACTCCTACTCAATTGAGATATAGGAAAACCATTTAGTTCCGTACTAATTTATTTTCTATCCTTTGCTTTGTGTTTTTTTGGGCATATGTAGGACATGATCTTCGCCGGAACTGAGACATCATATATTACGCTGGAATGGGCCATGGCGGAGCTCACGACAAAACCCCACACAATGGCCAAGTTGCGGGCCGAGGTAACACGAGTCACCAACGACAAGTTGGCCATCGAAGAAGATGACCTCAGCAGGATGGAGTACCTCAAGGCGGTGTTGAGGGAGGTGATGCGTCTCCACCCACCAGCACCACTCCTCATCCCACACGAGTCGACGACGACGTCGATCGTCCAAGGCTACGAGATCCCGGCAAAGACGACACTCTTTATCAATGCGTGGGCAATCGGGAGGGACCCCATTGCGTGGGGTGAAGGGGCGGAGGAGTTTTTGCCTGAGAGGTTCTTGGCCAACGGTAACGCGACAGACGTGGACGTGAGGGGAAACGACTACCAACTCCTCCCATTCGGTGCCGGTCGACGACTCTGTCCCGCCATCAACTTCGCGATGCCGACGCTAGAGATTGCGCTAGCTTGCCTCGTACGCCACTTCGACTGGGGTCTCGCCGCTGGCACATGTCTGGAGATGGGCGAGGCCCCGGGGCTGGCCACACCTCCGTCGACTCCGGTGCGCCTTGTCCCCGGATGCATAACAACTTAATTAGGCACCATTTGCAGTGCCATAAAAGTAGATGGAATAAGAGATATTATAAAGACAAAGCATCTCATCAGTGACCGGGTCGAGGCCAACAACATCAACAACATGAGCTTCATAATCCTCGTTGTTATTGTGCAACTAGCTTGACCGATGATATGATGCAAACACCATTTGACACTGTGACTACCCAATTGTGCGGGGCGTCTATGCATAACATAAAACCAAAAAAATAAAAACATTAGAGATCGATTGTCTGGTTATTGTAAAAAATATATCAAGATGCATACACACACAAAATTTACTGTATAAATATTCTTTCTATGATTTTTTCCATGTAACAAGATCCATACGATGAAGACAATTTGTCTAAGTAGTGAATTTTTCATCCTGAAAGCACCGGTCATGCACTTCCATGATCCTTGGGCTAGTGGCCGCCATGGCCTCTCGCACACAATGAAGTCTGCTATGATACCATGTATTTAGATATTTGACTTTGTGAAAAAAAGACATTTGACTTTCGTGATACTAATTTTTGTATTCAAGATTATTATGGTAGTGAACTGAAGTACGAATTTTTAAAATGATGTTATGATGATGATGATGGAGAGAGGGGGGAGGGTAATTGTATTTTCTTGAGAAATCAATCCCCATTCATGTATTTAGACAACTATTACCAAGAGAATGAAATCGATTGACAAATTTGACCTTCTTTATAAAATCTTCTGACATAACTTATTTCGTCAAAATTTCTCTGCCCAGCAGAGAGGAGGAAATTTATTGCACTCCATCATCGAGACCCTTTCAATAGTTTGTCATGGATGTTGGGGTTGAGGATCTTAGCAAAAATCCGCCATTTTTGACAACACGATGACAAGGCATCTCCAACGCCTTGGGGGCATCAATCGGTAGAATTCATGGAAATGTCTTAAATGAAAATAAAAAAGAAATTTGCCCTAGCTCCTATCTTTGGCTCAAGAAGAAAGGATGGTCCATATTATATTGACCTGGTTCTGCTTCTCCTGTTTTTAAAGAACTACTAGATGATACCCCACACGTTGCTGCGAATTCTTTTGCAATATATTTCAACGAGACTTAGTTTTATAAACATGGATATTTGGATTAATACCATGGGACCTAACAATATATACGATTCTTGTATAACTATGTAACTAAAATATTCAATCCTTTTTTCATGCACGGTTGCATGTTGAGGTGTCATAGTTGCATGTTGAGATACATATGTTAGTGGCGATCAACTACTTAGTTATATAGGATAGAGGATACCGAGTTGGGTTCTTCTCCTACAATTATCGAGTAGAACATGTTGAACAACATCTTCCTCATTGGGTGTGGGAAGAGGGAACAAAAAAGGGGTCTTATTTGGTAAGTTTATAAATTAAAGAGTAAGAAATGTAAGAGTATATGTTTGCCTGCGAAACTCTTATTGAATTATAATACTTTACCACAATCCGGTAAGAGTAAAAATAAGGCCCTTATTTTCTCAAAACACAAATTTGGCCCAAGATTGGCCTTTTTTTATTCTAGGGTTTTTCTGAATCTAAAAGTTACCACTTTGAAGGTTTCAATATCAAGGCTCACTACAATCAGGTCCACGACGTCCACCGAATACCCTTCATGTGTTGAAGTAAATGACCCTAATACAATACCAACCCTATAGATGTAAATAGTTGATCCCCATTATTTATATTTCTGCCAACACACGAGTTATCTTCTAGCTTTCAGAAAGTAGCATGCCTAGTACGGAACTAGCATATTTTTGCTTTGAATGTTGCCCATCGTCGAGAATAGCTAAAGTGTCAAGCCCGAAGGATTTAAAGAACATCTTGCCCAGTCTAGAGAATTAGAAACATCAAAGCAAAACAGCACAAGACAACACCGAATATATGAGGATGAAGTTAGAAAACTTGTTTCCTACACCACTGTCTCTGCCGCCATGGCCCCCCGTCATACACAAAATCTTACAACACTAGACTAGATCTGCACACTCAAAACGTTGAGCAGTGAAAAGAGAAGAACGTTGAGCAACCGTCTCCTTCATCCCATTGTTTTCTTTGATAAGGTTGTACTTTTCTTTACGCGGGTTATATGGAAGTCGCATGATTTTTTTTTCCGGTGTAAGTCAAATCTTCACCCATTGTTTTTTGTTCCATCGAATTAATTTCCATCCGGTTTCGGTTTTCACCAATTTCTGTTGCACATGGACTATATGTAAATGGACTGATTATTCTTTGTGTAAGTCACTTTTTCTTTACTTGTATTAAGTCTATTTTTCTTCCCTTTTTCTGCTTGTGCCTTTGCGCATGGTGGTGTACATATTTTTGCGCCGAATTGTGTATTGGCGCACGCGTGTGTCTGTGTGTGTGTGCGCACTGGAGTTTGTTGGTGTGTGTGCGCGCTGGTGTGTGGGGGAATGACTAGTGTAAAAGCAGCACCTAGTGTGCAAAAATAGAAAAACTCAATGACATCCGTTGGATCCTGAATGGATGTCTCAGATTCAAAGCATGAGAATTGGTGGAGCTTCTCGTTTATAATTTATGATGAAACCCTCTTGACTAACAGTTATGTATAAACTGATCCATCCACCATGTCTCTCAAGTTGGATCCAGGCACTCATTCAACACTCGATGGATGTCGTTGCCTACATGCTAAGTGTTGCTTTTATGTTACGAGTGCAGAATAATTTGAATAAGCATTCTATAGTTGGAACAATGCAATTTTTACATATTTTATGAGCAAAATTTTGTATTTTTTCATTTTATTTCTTCTTTTCAGGGTAACACCAATGATCCTAATTCATTTTTACCTTAGAATAACTTTTTTGTTTGTTTCGATTTGATGATGCTTTTAGTTTATGATTAGCGCAATCTTTACCTATATATATATATATATATATATATATATATATATATATATATATATACTAATAAAGTAGCGATTGCTTCTGGTGGTACGTCGTCGGCGATTTTGCAAAAAAGTCCCTCCATGTATGTGTATTCAACCCGCGGTCCTTTTTTAAAGTGGCTAATCTAAAAAACGATTTGTTCTTAAAAAAGGACCCTGCAGTTTATATTATTCAACCCACGACCGCAGGAAAGGGAAGGGCCGATGCTTGGTTGGTGGTCTGGGCGGCGGATCCGGCGGTGGGGCAGACGGATCATGTCGGAGTAGCGCGAGGCTGACGGAGAGGTGGCGGCCGGAGGCAGGGCATGCTCCAAGGCGGCCCAGGCGGCGGATCAATGGGCGCTCCTCTCGGTCGTCCTCCTCTCGACCGTAGGACAGGCAAGAGGCGGCTCTTGGTTGGTGGTCTGGGCAGCGGATCCGGCTGCTCCGGCGCGGATACGGCAATGGGGCGGACGGATCGAGGCGGAGGAGCACGAGGCCGACGGAGAGGTGGCCGGCCGGAGGCGGGCCGAGCTCCAAGGCGGCGGGGTTGTTCCATGGTGACTTCCCTATAGAAAACAAAGATTGGAAACAGAGAGAAGAAGAAGGTAAAAGTCAAGAGAGAGAAGGAGAGAGGGGGAAGTGACAGCTCCTGGGCTGGCCTGCTCGTGGCACAGCTGGAGCTCCTCTCCAGGCGCGGTCGGAGGCAGGGAGGCCGGGCTACTGGAGTGGCAAAAAGGGGGGATTTGCGAAGGGGGGGATAGAAACGAGTGCGGTTGCGTGCTTTTGCTGTAAGAAGAAGAAATATGTTTATTATCAGAATAAATAGTACCACCTCGCTCCTTTGTAATCAATCGAATCAATTTATATACGGCGGTGCTTGAGGCAGCAAAAACCAGAGAAGGGAACAGATTAAACTCAATGAAAGGCTACGAAGGAACAACTTAAGCACACAAGCAGCGACTCCTTTGAGAAATCAACAACCAGAGGAAGGGAACAGCACCAGCCACACTCCTTGAACAATTACCAGTGTACAAGTTGAAAATACGTGTGTTGTGACACACGGTGTCACCAGTGGCTGTCGCCTGCCCCCCTTGGAGAGCAGCGAGTCCTGCCTTGCAAAGCCCGCACCTTGCGCAGGCGAGCACGACAGCGCCTCCTCCAGCGCAGCATCGAAGCGCACGGACGGCGGGAATCGCGGCAGGACCCAGCCGGCAGCATCGAAGCGCACGGACGGCGGGAATCGCGGCAGGACCCAGCCGTGCATCGTCTCTAGCGTCTTGTTGCGTTGGCGAATGAAGATGAGGAAAGTGCGAGGGAGAGGAAGAATCGAGACGAGACGACGAGAGGATAAGATTTCAGCGGTGGGGAAACAGGGGATAAGGCGTGCGCGCTGCCGTACCCAAGCGGTGGGGCGGCTGGGCCATAGTCGGCTTCCTGCGAGGTCAGTCAGGCCCAAGTAGTTGGCCCGTGGTAACACATCCAAGTGTGCGGTTTATCTAAAAAAACATCTCTTCTCAAAAAACAAAAATCTAAAAAACATCCAAATATATGGGGTTTGCTTAAAGAAAAATCTAAGTGTAAGGGGTCAATTCAAATTACGTGGTTGGATTGCTAGAGTACTAATTTGCACATGGTCCTTCTCAAAAAAGAAAATTGCACATGACCATGCAGTTTGATTATTAAAAAAATCAAAAAATTATCGGTAGATCAAAATTTAACAACTTAATTTATATGTCAGAGTAAATAATAATGATATGAGTAATAAAACATTAATTCAATCATATATTATATACATATAATTTGTCGGTCGTGCAACGATTTGATTCTTTATTCGGGAAAAGTATTAACATTGACAAATGTCGTAGCTTTTAAAATAATATCAAAGTGATTTTGTTAGTCGGAGAAAACGGTTACACGATATTAAAGGCTGTGAATTTTGATGGTATGCACTATGATTACCTGTGTGCTATTTATTATTATTTTGAATGAAGTTATGTGGAAAAACACACTCTACTCATTTCTATTAGTATTTGTGTTGTTCCCGTGCATTGTCTTGGATACCGTGACCACTGTCGATGAGAGCGGAAAGGAGGTTAAGAGGTGACATAGGTGGGCATCATGTTAGAAAAGATGGTGTGGACCTATGGAGATCTTGAGCCATACTTTTTGGAGTACACACATGCAATATTTTTTTCTCCCGTTGCAACGCACGGGCATTTTTTGCTAGTGAAACTAATAAGTGATTGTGGGCATCGTACGTTCGCTTTCCATAGTTTTGACCAAGTGCATGACTACATACGTGAATTAACAGTAGACATTAAAATACATACTTTTTTTTGTAAAAATATTGTGAAAGTTTACATGTGTAGTAAAAGAAAAAACAGTAACACATATAGCAACGAAACAGTGACTTACACAAAAAAATGACCTAGCACAAAAAATGAATTACACAAAAAATATGACTTGTACATACCAAATAGTTCATTCGACTTACAATGGGCCAGTTGTTTTCCCCCCAAAAGAACTAGCCGATAGTCGCTCCTTTTTTTTTGGGTATCCGTGTTCATGTCCAACCCGGTGGACACACAGCCATCTCGTCCCTCAGGCCCAACCGACACCAAAACTCCACGCCCGGCCCGGCCCAGCACCGTACAGGAAGAGTCCGTGGCACTTCCTCTCCCACGCCACGGCTCCCCTCACGCCGAGCGTACCCTACCCTACCCCCCCAACTCCAATCCAAAACCGATGCGGCTCCAAAATCCTCCTCTTTCCTATAGTCGTCTCGCCGCAACCGCCGCTGTGCCCTAGAGCTGCCGCCGTTCCCCGCTCGCCGCTCGCCGCTCGCCGCCGACGTCCCAGGTCCCCCCCCCCCCCCAAACCCCCGCCGCGTCCTCTCGCGCGCGCCGCCGCCGTCCCCGCCCGCCCCGCGTCCTCGGGCATTGATTTCCGAGGTACGAGCTCCCTCGGTCTGGTTATCCGGCGGTTGGCTGCTTCAATCCCTAGCTAACCTCGACGAACTCTGCGTGCGCCCAGGCCCGTCCCTGTCCCCGGCGCGGCGGAGGCCATGCCGACCACCCCGGATATCGTGCTGGAGGGCGACGGCGGCGGAGGAGGGGGCGACAAGCCTGAGGAGGACGCCCAGGCCGCCGGAGACGACGTGGCGGCGAGGGAGACTGTAGGTGTCGCCAACGACTCTGATCCGGCTGATGAGAAGCCCGAGGAGGGCGCTGGCGCTGGGTTGCAGTCGAATGAGGTGGGCGCTGCCGCTGTGGATGATCCCGCAGACCTGGGTGCTTCCCTGGCTGATGTCGGTTCCGACCAGACTGGTCAGGGGATTCATGATGGTGCTGGCGAGGCTGATCAATTTGGACTCGGTGCGCAAGATGATGCTCCTCTTATTGTGGACAGTGATATCGCAGTTAGTGATTATGGGGTGGATGCTCATGATGAGGAGGGGGCACCAATGGATGTAGTTGCTGCAGCTGAGTTAATTGATAGGGAAGCAGAGCTTGTCAAAGAAGACCATGATGTTGCAGAGGAGGGCACAGAGGTGGATACACATCCCACAACTGGAAATGACGATGGAGAGGAAGCGGTTGCAGCAGCTGATGATGCTTCCACGGATGAGGGGAGGCAGATGGATGCAGTTTCCATCAGTAGAGATGTCGATGAGGAGAAAGCTGCCGGTGCGGTTGGTGTTAATGCCACAGGTGAGGACATACAGGTGGATGCAGTTGACCCGACTGTAGTTGATAATCAGGAAAAGGAGATCTCTTCACCTGGTGATGACAGTGCAGGTGAGAAGGGCACGGCTGGAGTTGAGGGTGAAAAAGATGTCATGGCTGCCCAAAATGTTGCTGAAGAATCTGATAGGGTTCCGGAAGAAGCTGAACTCGACATGATTGATAATGTTGTTGCAGAGGAGGTCACAGAGATGGATATTCTCGCCTCAACTGGAAATGGCAATGAGGATGAAGGGGTCGTAACAGCTGGTGATGCTTCTGCAGATGAGGGGACGTCGATGGATGCAGTTTCCATCAGTAGAGATGTCAATGAGGAGAAATGTACTGATGCAGCTGGTGTTGGTTCCACAGATGAGGACATGCAGGTGGATGAAGGCGATGAACAGGAAAAAGAGGCTGGTGATGATGGTGCAGATGAGGAGGGTGTTGAAAAACACGCGGTTACTATGACCGGAGAAGATGAAGAAGATGATATGGCTGAGCAAAACATCGCTGAAGAGGCTGACAGTGTTCCGGAAGAAGCTGAAGTTGACTTGGCTGGTGATGTACCTGAAGAAGAGGACGTGCAGATATATGAGGATGATGATGATGACGAACCTCCACCGTTGGCACGAAGAGGTGTAGGGCGCCCAAAACGAGGTCGTGCATCTTCGAAGGCTCAGGCTGTGGTGAAGCCATCTGTTAAAAGGAAGGATGAGGAGGAGGTGTGCTTCATTTGCTTTGATGGTGGTGAACTTGTGATTTGTGATCGTAGGTTTGTGTGACAGCTATGTTATTTTTCATTTGCCATTAAAAAAAAATACACAACTATGTTACAGCTGTTGACTGCTCATTTTGTGTCCTCAGGTTTTGTCCTAAGGCTTATCATCCTTCTTGTATTAATCGGGATGACGACTTCTTCAAGTCAAAGGGCCAATGGACTTGTGGTATGTGGGATGATCTTTAGTCCGAATCCTTCCGAGTGCTCTTAAATAGTTGCATTTCAACTTTGTAGATATTGCATATTACAATCATGAATCATCCCAAATCCATGTTTTTCAGATAATTTTTGCACCTGACCTCCTTATTTACAATTCCTTTGTTGGGATTGTCACATAATTTCCCTATTCGATATATCTGATTTAGAAAATGTGTTATTTGCCGGTGACTGAAATTAGCTGCATCCCTTTTGTTGCATGGTCTTTAACTCTTTTTCTATATGTTTCCACGCATGAATTAGGAAATACTCACAATGATACATGAGTTTACCTCTAATAATCATAATGATTTTTTTGTAAAGGTAGACAATGACTAGTATTGATGCTCAGCCTATGTATAAAATCTCCCAGAATTCTTATATTTGATTCCATTTACTTTGCGTAATTTTGTCAGGGTGGCACATTTGTAGCAACTGTCAGAAACCTGCTCGCCAAATGTGTTACACATGTACCTTCTCGCTATGTAAAGTGTGCATTAAAGATACAAACTTCATCCCTGTCAGAGGAACTAAAGGCTTCTGTGAGACATGCCTGAATACTGTGATGCTGATAGAGAACAAAGAGGAGGCAACTGAGCAAATGGTAACCGTTTCACCTTACTCTTAGCTTCCCCAGTCTAATATTTTCTTTGAGTTTAGTAACTATGTTTCATCTAATGTCTTGTTTTTATATATTTTTGTTTTCTGTTATGGCATTGAGGAGCTCATTAGTGTTGTGTGATTCTTGTTCGTATGATCGGTCTGAACCTGGAAAGATTGCAAGCTTAATGCCCATTCTTTAGATGTTTGCATAATTTAAGCATACATATTGACATGTGCTCTATCTTTGATTTTCTAAAATCAAGTGGGTGAACCTAACTTGTATGCAACTGAACATGTACGGTGTACCAATAACTATTGTTCTGAATTATTGTTACCTGATGCTAGAACTTGGTATACTGCATTTGTGAAGTGTTTGAATGTTTTTTGCATGCAACTTCTGCATTAGCATTCAGAACTGTCATGCCTTCAAGTTGTTTAATTTTGTTATTTTTGCGTTGGACGGTAATCATTTTCCCGTGCTGCCATAATTGGCTGGTGTGATTTAAAAACTATCGAGGTGCATCCGCGGATAAGCTGCAGGATAACAAATGAGACCCTACTTATGGGTACACATCTTATCATTATTGAGGTACACAAGGCACATGCATAACACAAACTTGTCCCATGGAAGCAAGATTACAAAGCGATATGAATTATGAATTGCTTAGTTGTTTGATGATGAACGGGGCTGTTGACATTTACATGGCATGTACTTTGTACCAGTAAACAACCGTTGCTTTGGAGTAGGGTCATTGCAGGTTTTGAAGTACTTGCTGACCCAGCTAGCTTGATTACATTGTTAGCCACTTATGGTACTTGGTCTCCGCACTCTAGCGGGAAACCATGCTTTATCGTTTGGAGGTTCACGTCCAAGGTTATCACCTAGACATTAACCAGAAGTTGAGCACCTGTTATGTTCCCAGTCTGCTTCGGTGTAGGCAATGAGACCGTTGGTCAACAAGGCTCTGAGCTGGAGTGCATTATAAAGTGTGCCCTTGAGGTATGAAATCACCTAGACAGTAACCAGAGGTTGCACACTTGGTATGTGCCCAGTCTGCTTCAGTGTAGGCAATGAGAGCCTTGGTTAACAAGGCTGTGAGCTGGAGGACATGATAAAGTGCGCCCTTGAGGTATGAAATCACCTGCTTGGCGAGGGGGAGGTGCTGCTCGCATGGGTCGTGCATATGCAAGCATACTTGTCTCATGGTATATGCTATATCGGTCCTCGTGAACCTGTAGATGCTGTTATGTGCCGCTGGATCCGCAACAGGATGGCCTGCTGGGAGAAGATTCTGGCGGGTAGACAACAGTATTTAGAAGATTACAACTATCCATATTCCTAATCCATGGTTATGATGTTGGCTAGGGGACTAAACACATACGGGAACACCCATGTTGAGAAAACAATGGCATGTTGCACAGATGACCTATTCTGTTTTAAATGCTCACTAATTATCTGTTCGTTCTTATATTCCAGTTAGACTTAGGATGCCAGGAAGTTTTTGGTAGGTTAGTCTATGTTTAGCTTCTGCTTGTTCTTTCCTTCTGCTTTGTTGTCATGACATGTCCATTTAACTTAGTATTGCTGCAAATTGCTTGTGAGATGTCTTTTTTTCCTGCTGACCAGTTGTCATGTCAGCAACTTTACATGCATGAAATGATCTATTAATGGTTCGCTGGTGCCCATACTTTCTACTTATACGATTGCATTTAACAGGATGTAGATTTTGATGACAAAGAGAGCTGGTGGTCTTTGTTCAAGGATTATTGGCTGAATTTGAAAGAGAAGTTACCATTGCCATATGCAGAAATATCAGCCGCTAGGCGATCTTATCTTGGTGAACTACCTGAAGCTAATGATGAAGAGGAGGCTAATTCAGACAGTTTACCAAAAACGAGGGGAAAGAAGCGATTAAAGCGTGCTGCTGACGAGGATATCTCCGAAGGGAAAGGCACCACTCGTAAATATACTAAACAAGGCTCAGTTAGCCGTGATGCTAAGCCTAAGAAGCCTAGAGGTGCAAAGGCTAGACAACTGTCAAAGCGTGCTTCGAGCAGTGATCATGGACCAAAAGAATCTGAAAGTGTGGGGACATCGACATCCTCAGCTGAGGAGGCTAGTTGGGCCTCAAAGGAGCTCTTGGATTTTGTTGCACATATGAGGAATGGTGACAAATCAGTGCTATCTCAGTTTGAAGTTCAACGCCTTGTACTTGACTATATCACACGTGAAAATCTGCGGGATCCTCGTGGGAAAAGCATGATAGTTTGTGATTCTTGGCTCCAAAGTCTCTCTGGGAAAGAACGTGTTGGGCATTTTGAAATGCTGAAGCTTCTTGAATCTCATTTTCCTTTGGCTGAGGTCTCACCAGCTGATATCGATGGCAACCATGGTGGTGTTGTAGACCCTGATCCTAGCCAGGACGCTGATGGTAACAGTGAAGCATCAGTTGTGATGAGTTCAGAAAAAAGAAGGAAATCACGGAAGTATGATCCGAGAGCTCTGCAAACGAACCTTGATGACTTCGCCGCGATAGATAACCATAATATCGGCTTGATATACCTGCGTCGCAACCTAATGGAAGAGTTGATAGGTGATGCTGACACATTCAATGAGAAAGTTCTTGGAGCATTTGTGAGAATACGTATATCTGGTACAGGTCAAAGGCAAGACATTTATCGACTTGTGCAGATTGTCGGTAAGATGGTACACTTTCAGAACTGTTGTCAGATTCAGCTCTTCATGGGTCTGATTGCTGAATTTTTCTTTATTTGTGCGCAGGGACTGGAACAGCTGCTGAGAAGTATAAATGTGGGAAAAAGACAACTGACATAACATTAGAGATACTAAACTTGGACAAGAAAGAGGTTATTACTATTGACATAACCTCAAATCAAGAATTCACTGAGGTATTTTCTTTACAGAATAGGAATATGATAGTCGCATTCAATAGGAAATCCGTATTTGGTTTTATAGTTCTCATCTGTACTGAATTGCTCCCTCCATTACAATGAATAAAGTTTGATTTTGGGATGTGCGCACGCCTTATTCATTGGAAGAAGTTTGACCATAAATGAGACCAACTAAATGTTGGTTATGCGTGTAAATATTTTTATGCTTCAATTCGTATTCGCAAGAAGTTTTCAGTGGTAAAATTGTGAAGTCACAAAAAATGTATATTATTGGTCTAATTTATGGTCAAAGTTTGATTTTGGGATGTGTGCGCGCCTTATTCATTGTAATGGAGTAAGTATTGGTTTTAGTTACTGTCACTTTGTATACTGTTAGTAAGTGATTGGTGCTGACGTAACCGACCTTTTACTATAATGATATAAGCAATGCGCTTATTCAGTAGATGTATTTGCATTTGCTGATCGCTATCATTGTTCTTGTTGTAGGAGGAATGCAAACGTTTACGACAAAGCATAAAGTGTGGATTCATTTCAAGACTGACAGTGGTAATGTTATTGTTATTACGTACTATTATGTTGTGTTTGTGTTACGGTGCACTGTTTTTCTATTGTAATCATACTATCTTCTAGGGAGAGATTCAGGAGAAGGCAAGGGTTCTCCAGTCTGTGAAAGTCAATGATGTAAGCAACTAGTATTGAAGAACTTTAGAAGTTTCCAGTCAAGCATTTCTATTTCATTTGTTTATTCATGAATGGCATTTGGATCGTTGCAGTGGATTGAAAGTGAAAAGATGCGTCTTGCACATCTTCGTGACCGCGCCAGCGATATGGGCCATAGAAAAGAATATCCTTTTTGAAATTATTTTTGATCAACCAATATTTACTTGTTTCTGTAGATCATGATTCAAGATTATGGTCAAATTTCTCCTCCTTTTCTTCTTCTGGTTGTTTGTTTGTTTGTATTTTGAGTTTACTTTTTTCTGCAATGAGGATGCTTATCTTTCTGTTGTATGATAATTTAGCTTGCATGCCTTGACCAGTATCTACGCTTAGAGAATGTGTAGAGAAGCTGAAGCTTCTAAGTACTCCAGAGGAGCGTGCTCGTAGGCTAAAGGAAGAACCTGAAATACATGCTGACCCTGCCATGGATCCGAATTATGAATCTCCAGAAGAACCAGAGGAGGATGCTGAGAGAAGTACTTAACTTGATTTTGCTTTGTTCTGCCTTAATTTCTTTTCCTGATTCAAATTTCTTATGAGTCTGACATCGACTTCCATTTTTCTTTTATACAGGTAGCTTCAGTAAGCTGAGAGGTTCTTTCTCTAGGAAAGATATCAATCCAGTGTCTCCTGGTAAAGGAGAGGGTAGAAACGCTGCACGAGATTCAAGAACTAACTGGGAGTCAAACCGAAACACATGGTCAAGTACACAATTGGAATCGCCTCATGGACGGAGATCTACATTTTCTTCTCATGGTGAAAGTGCTGGTTACACAGGTAAATCAGAGAGTCCAAACATCAGTGCACAAAAAGTTAATGTGGAAGTCACGGCAGCTAATACTCCACACGGGCCATCTGTTATCTCATCCCAAACTCTAACGGCTAATTTAATGTCGCCAACGCCAGCATCACAGTCAACAGTCAATGAGTCTGAAAAGATATGGCAGTACATGGACCCCTCTAATAAAATCCAAGGCCCCTTTTCAATAGTTCAGCTGCGTAAATGGAACAGCAGTGGGTACTTCCCACATAATTTGAAAATATGGAAGTCTAATGAGAAGCAGGAGGACTCAATATTGTTGCCTGATGCTTTGGCTGGGAAGTTTGAGAAAGACCTGCCTCCATGGGAACCACCACTTGGTAGCTCTTCTCAAACGGACAAAGGTTACTTGAGAAGCAGCTCAGATGTAGGTGCTAGACCCTCTGACTCCCTTGTGGAAAGGACAAAAGCTGGTGAACATATTTCAAAATCAGCAGTTTTAAATAAGTCACAGTCTTTCCCAGATACAACCAATGCTGGATCAACCGTGATCCAGTCTGGCGCACAAAGTTATTATGGTACGCAGAATCCTCAGGCAGCTTTTGCAAGCCAACAATCTCTCATTGAAAGTTGGAATGCATCCTCAAGTCAGTTTGGTGCTGCAGTAAATCCTATGACACTTCCTCAGCCTACCATAGGAGGAGGCTTTTCAGGACAGAATAATACAGTTGCAGGAAATGTAGGTCAGCTAACTCCTGTGCCAGCTCCTGCAACAGTGGGCACAGAAATTGTTAATTCGCAGTCTTCAGGTGAAGGTGCTTCAAAAATTTGGTTGAAATTTGGAATTTGTAGTACATATGTATTTCAGTTTGATGTATATTATTTCTTTCTCCTTGCAGATCGTGGACTAGGTCAGCCCGGAGCTGCGCCATCAAACACTCAGCAATTTGAAGGTAGCTCATTGCTTTTCCTCTTTTATGCTGTGTTTTCTCTGCAATCTTGTTTCCAACGGTTCGAATGCGAAGTCTCAGGGCTTTTCAATCTAGAACATCTCTTGTTGCTCCATGGGAATTATGGTTTTCAAGTGTAAACCTACCTAATGTCGTTATTATGGATCACCTGCAGATGCAAGGAACCAATCAACCGATGCCTCCAACTCGACACAGCTGATGACACATGCACAAGTGGCAAACACATCTGGCCAAGCTCAGGGGGCTGGAAATACGAATTGGGGATCCGCACTTCAGAGTAATGCAAACATGGCCTGGGGAGTGATGGGACAGGCTAATATGAACATGCCCTGGGCAGCACCAGCACAAGGTGCCGCCAGCTACAACATGGGTATGACCATGCCAACACAGCAAAATGCAGTCCAAAACATGGGCTGGGTCACACCAAATCCAGGAAACACCAACATGAATATGGTGTGGCCTACAAATCAAGGCCAAGGGACTCCAAATGCAGCTGCTATGATGGGAGCTCAGATGCAAGGAGTTGCGATGGCCCCTTGGGGCGGTGCCATTGCGCAAGGAAATGCAAATTCTTATCCTGGTTGGGTGCCCCAAGTTGGAAACGCAAGTCAAAATGCCGGCGGCTGGAGTGCTCCTCCGCAGGGAAATTCAGGTCCTAACCCTGTAAATGGCACAGGCCAGGGGAATAATAACGTGAACTGGAATTCACCAAGTGGGAACCCGACATGGAACAACCAGCAGGAATTTAATGGTGGTGGCTCGCGTGGGAGGTCATGGAGGCCGCAGTCTGGGGTTCGGGGGACACGGCCACCCTGCCATCTCTTCCAGAGGACTGGTAGCTGCAACAAAGAGCATTGCCCCTATTCCCATACGCCAGGAGACGAGGGATATTCACAGAGAAACGATCGCCACTTTGACAGGCGGCCTTCGAGCAACGAGAGATCTCGGCATGACAGGCGGCCTTCGAGCAACGAGAGACCTCAGCATGATAGGCGGCCTTCGAGCAACGAGAGACCTCAGCATGACAGGCAAAACGATAAACATTTTGATCGTCAAGCGTCAGGCAGCGAGAGGCAGCAGGATAGGCCCGACAGCAGGCAGAGTGGCTGGGATGGCTGGGATAACACTGGGAAGGCTGATAGGTCAGAATCAAAAGAGAGGCAGTAGAACCATGGCGGCTTCTTCTGGTCCGTTGTCCTGTTTTGTTGTATATGCAGTAGCTAGCCTGCGTGTTTCCGAACCTACCTACCTACCTGATGCGCTGTAGCGATTAGCATCCTGCTCGAACTGTGTCATGTGGTAGAAGAATTGTAGCTTAAAGCATCATGTGCATCCTACTCTTGTGTTTTCTTTCTTGCCTTGGAACCAAACTAATACATTTTCTGAATAAATCCTGATGTCGGAGATGCAAGGGCTTGAGGTAGGTCCTGTTGTAATGTTGCTTGAGCTGCTGCTGCTGCTGTGTCTGTTTAACTAGTTTGCCTTGCACAAAGATCTCGTGGGCTTGGTTTTGTACTGCAACTGCAAATATAGGGCCGTCCCCTCTAATTTTTGTTTGCTTTCGCTTGACCTGTTTAAATTCTGTAAGGTGTCTCTGGGGTTGGGTAATTTTGGTGGCGAGATTTCAGTGCCTTCTTTTCCTGGCACCTTTTGATGGTATTTCGAGGTGCGTTCCTTGATCTTCGTTGGGTCGTCCATGTTTGGTGAGAAGGCCAAGTGAAGACTCCCCAGTTTATACTCTTTTGCGCATGTCCATCCAACGTGTGCTTCAAATAGGGGGATATTTACACCTCTCTTTTGGCTGCCCCTTTCTGAATTGGCCTTTGATAGCTTCCGTGGTAGCATCAAGTTTGCTCAGCTGACAGACATGGTTTAAACGTGGGAATTTTTTTCGGCAGCCAGCTATTATAAATTCCTGCAAGATGGTCTTCATGTTGATCCAATCTTGCCAAAGATTTGAAAGAGCAGACATGCCTACCTACGGAAACAAAAAGTTTTTGCTTGGTTACCACCGATGGACAGATTGAAAGAGCAGACCAATATGGCATTGGGCGCATAGTGGTTGCCCTAAAGAGACTTGATTTTTCGTAGACATTGGCCCCCGTGCTTCATGCTCTTCTGGTGTGTGTTGGATCATCTATTTCTGGAGTGCCCTTTTGCTTCTAGGTGCTGGTCTATTGCCAAAGTGACCCGGCTTCCGGCGGCCACGTTGGCTCAAAGGTAGATCCAAAACTGTGTTTCAGGGCCCCCTGTTTTTCGGAGATGATTATATGAACATTTGAAAAACAAGAAATGCCATCAGTTTTCAGCAAAAAAAGGCCCTGGAAGGCTCTCTTCATTGCTGACCTTAATTTTGAGACCCGTCGTATCAAGAAGCAAGCTTTCTCTCCTTGGTGCTCTTCTTTGTAATTTCCCTTTTAGCTGCTTGTCTTCTTAGTTCTTACTGTAGTATGCTCACCTTCTCTTCAATATTGTGACATTCTCTCTTTATTTTTTGGACCATGTAATCTTGAAAACATTGTGTACTGTCTACCGTGTGTGGTCCCTTTTTTTCTTCTGCTTTTTAATAATAGTATAAAATACTGTGGGAGTTTCAAAACAAAAATTGATTCAGAGGTGCGGTTTCACGTTCAAGTACAATGCCGGAGTAAAAGTTTTTTTTGTGTGTGTGGGTGAAACCGTGAAAAGTAAAAGGTGTTTGCGAATGCCACTGTCTGAGATACTATACGTTCATTCCTTTCTTGGTTCGCTGAACCTACCTTGAGAGACGCGTTTTCCTCTTGTTCCTGGCGCTGGAACCCTAGCCGCCGCCAGGAGACCCAATCTTCCAGCGCCGTCCTCCGGGGGCTCCCCTCCGCCGGCGATCTCGGTCGTCGGTGGTGAGGGGGGCCGCCGGATCCACGCGTGTGGATCGTTTTTTACTTTCTCGCAGTAGACTTTTAGGCTGTTCATCGTCTTCGTTTCGGCGGAAACGATGACAGCGCTGAATAAAGATTCTTAGGATCCTTCCTTGACAAGGCCATCGGTCCTATGATTTGGGATGGATTTGGAAACCAGTCTGTTCAAGCAAGGATGGCGTGGCGGCGGCGGCATCCTCGTGGTGGACCTGTGTCCTCGGGCTCCGCCGTTGCGACGACGTTTGCTTCAGCGTCGACGCGGAGCTTGGAAGGTAGTCCAGGAGCGGATGCAGATTGTGGCCTGCATCGACGACATCTGGAAGACGGAACATGTGCTGGGTTCGTGGTTCGTGGATGGCAGGTATGGTTTCCTTCTGCGACGTCTTAGTCGTGGTGGGGTGCCAGATCTGGAGTTTGATGGCGTGTCCGGGGTGTTGCCCCGGTCTGATTCGTTCAACGGTAAGGGCTTCACTTTTGGTGAGCCACCTTGGAGGTCCGCAAAGCTGCATATCAGCGATGGAGCCGCGTCGAGCTTGGGCGAGGAGGTGATCCATCATTCTTTTCTTCGGTGGCTGCTGTCGTGGTGCCGGAGGCAGGTGATGGGCGTTGGTGTCAAGCTCAGAGATGTTCTGCTAGCTTTTCAGTTTTGTCATGTCGGTCCTTATGTGACTTGTACTTTAATCTTTATGATATGAATGAGACACGTATTATCATGCAAAAAAAAATGAACCTACCTTGAGAGGTCGCGGTGATCTTTTATGGGAGCCGGCTGCACAACCTTGGCTAGTTGTGGAAGTGGAAGGATCAAAACACACTTCTTGCATTCTTAAGAAGTTGATCCCCACTATTACCAATTCTCTCAACATGCAGTCCGTCCACATCATCATCTAGCAATCTCAGCAATTTTCATCCACGTCACTTTATTTCTTTGTTTTTTTCTCCATGTTCACGTAGCATCACTTGGTGGCATATTCCACCCGAAGGTTTTTTACTTGCACGTGGCTTCAGTTACTGCTGTTTACAACCCATGAGAGAGCTTGCCATCCTACGAGATGACCCCTCGGTGCTCCACAATCCGCGTCCCTCCCGTTTGGATCTCTGTTCCTCGACCAGTGGAAGCGGAAGCAAACCTCCCAAAACGAAACGTCTTGAATCCCTCATAAGTTGGCCTCCCCGTCTTCCATCCCCACCATATCAACCCCCGGCGAACCGACGAACGCAAGAGAAGCCAGCCTCCTCTAGGGTTTGCGGCGGCCGTCCCGGGGCAGAACCGACGGGTACAATGGCGAGGGCGGAGCAGCGTCCGGATCTCAAGAAGATCGATCTAGAGGTTGGCTGGTGCATGAATAATCTCATCAACATCGTCGAGAGCAAGCCGGAGCCGCAGTTCAGCTTTCGAGGACTAAAGGAGGAAGACACGTAAGTCGGCTCCGTTGCCTCCTCCCTCCGGACATGCCACGGCTAGGGGAAAATCCTATTGGACGCTCGCTGCGTCGACTTGTCAAGGCTTCGCACAGAGAAGTTAGCGACAGTGATCAAGATGGGCCGACCCAGTTAGGAGATAGCGCTGCGCTGTAGCTTCCGGTTTTGGGAACCTTCTGGAGGGTTCCTGAACGGTTTTGGGAACCTTCTAGAAGGTTCTTGAACCAGGTTTTCACTGTTTTTTTCTTTTTTCTTTTTCTTTGTTGTTTTTCCTGTTTTTTTCTTTTTCTTTCTTCGTTTTTCTGTTTCTTTATTTCATCTTTCAATTCCTTTTTCTTCTCTTTTTTTTCTTTTTGTTCACATTTCAAATTATGTTTGGGAGTTTCAAAAAATCTTCCAATTTCAAATTCGCACTTCCAAATTTGTTCTCAACATTCAAAAATTGTTCATGCTTTAAAAAATTGTTCACGCTTCCAAATTTGTTCTCCATTTCAAAATTTGTTCGTGCTTTAAAAAATTGTTCGCGCTTCTAAATTTGTTCTCCATTTCAAAATTTGTTCTCAAGATTCAAAAATTGTTCGTGCTTTCAAAAATTGTTCACGGTTCCAAATTTGTTCTTCATTTTAAAATTTGTTCTCAACATTCAAATTTTGTTCGTGCTTTCAAAAAGTGTTCGAGCTTCCAAATTTGTTCTCCATTTCAAATTTTGTTCTCAATATCCAAAAAATGTTGGTGCTTTAAGAAATTGTTCACTCTTCCAAATTTGTTCTCGTGTGAAAAATTGTTCTCAAGATTCAAAAAAAAAAATGTTCATGCTTTGAAAGAAAAAATCCATGCTTCCAAGTTTGTTCTCTGTTTCAAATTTTGTTCTCAAGATTAAAATAATGTTCGTTCTTTAAAAAATGTTCATGTTCAAATTTTGTTCTCAAATTTCCTCGCTTACAAATTTGTTCTCTGTTTCAAAATTTGTTCTCAAGATTAAAAAAATGTTCGTGCTTTAAAAAATGTTCATGTTCAAATTTTGTTCTCTAAATTCAAAAAATGTTCAGGATTTTAAAAAGTGTTCAGTTTATCAAAAATTTGTTCAAGCCTTTTAGTTTTTCTTCTAAAATTTGGAAAGTGTCCACTTTTTAAGAAACACCTTTTCAAAATAATTTTCGCATTAGGAATTTGAGAAAATGTTCGGGTCTCCTTTACATTTAGCTCCGCACGCCATATCAAACCAAGGACGGTTGTCTATCGCAATGGCTATGCTCGTTCGTGGAAAGTTGGAGGTCCCTGGTTCGTTCGTGGTTGTTTATAATCCACTGATACTCGCTCACAACGAACCCCAGCACTTATCCAAACTCACGCGCCATGCACTCCACATCAGATTTGTTTCATTCAAGGATCAACTAGTAGCAGATATCTTCACAAAGGCATTGCCAGTTGACATGTTCAACAGGCCACGGTTCAATCTTGTCTCGGTTCCAGGGAAGTTGCGATGGAAAGGGCTGTTAAAAGTAGCAAACGGCCATATTGTATACTCCCTCCGTTCCAAAATATATGACTCAATTTTATACTAACCTTAATACAAAGTTGGGTCATCTATTTTGGAACGGAGGGAGTATCCCATTATCACCTTTGGTACATCTTTATTTACCTTTTGAATAGAGGGACCATACGGCCCCAGTTTTCGTTAAGACAATGGGGTTTGCTACAACAGCTAGTACAATAGAGGTAATAGGCCTCCTCCCCCCGACCCCCGCGTCGTCCTCTCTGGGCGACTCGGGGGCGAAACCCTAGCCGCCTCGTCAAGGCCCTTCTTCCTGCTCTTCCCTCCCCCGCCGCCGCCGGCGGCCGTCGCCGGGCCTGGCCCGCGCGGTGCTGGGCGGCGGCGGGGCGTCCCCTCGCGCCTTCTGCTCTGGCCAATCCCTTCATGCTCCCTGGTCGTCGACCTCGCCCCGATCCCCTTTTCTGCGGTGGCGTTCCCCCCGTCTCTGGCCGTGTTGGATCCCGTCGGCTGCTCCTGGCGCCGCCCGTTCGCCGGATCCAGAGCCTGCGGTGGTCCTCGTGGCGGCGTTCTGCTCGATCCGGCTCCCCGCCGTGGGCCAGGGAGGCGGCCCTGCTCCTGCTCAGGCTTGCCGCAGCCGTCCCTGTGTCGCCGGATCCGGTGCTCGGGCGGCTGCTGGCCTTCGATTCCGGCCGGATCTGGCCTGTGGGGACGCCACAGACGCGCTCCTTTATTTTGGGTGGTGTTCGGTGGTTGGTGATGCCCCAAGTGTTTGTGACGGGGATGCTTGCTGGCGGTGGAGGTGATGCGCGTGGTGGGTGGATGCCGGGGCGGCGGCCCCGGGCTATGTGGACGGCGTCGACTCTGCGGCGAGCGGCGGCCGTGGGTGCTAGTCCGTGACTCCGGCCGTGCGGGCGGCAGGATTGCGGTGGACGTGTTCTGCAATGGAGGGGTGCCCCGTCGGTCGGCGCTCCTGCTTCTGACGAAGACCTCCATTCCTACCTGCTAGCTTGCGCCCCTCTGGTCATTCTTTTGGCCTTGTGGTCGGCGTGTGGAGCGGGACCAAGGGAAACCCTTGGTCATCGGCGGCGGCCACGGCAATGGCGGCGCCATGGATTGGCGTCAGATACCTTCTTGGAGGCCTTGTCGAGGTCCCCTCCCTCCCGTCGTCTTGCTTTCTTGTGGCGAAAGCTCCAGCTCCCCTTGAGGACGGTGGCGGCGTTTTGTCGTCGCATCCCTTCCTGGAGGCGCCATCCGGGGTGCATGGAAGCAAGGTTGGCGCTTGCTGCAGGTTTGGTTGCGGTTGGTGGCGGCTTTCAGTGCATCTTCTTCCACCGGTCTTCGTTTTGCAGTATTGTTCTTCAGCTCACGTTTGGATGTGCGGTCAGCTGTGCTTGTGACGAGGTCGCGGAGCGCTGCGGCTGTGGTTTGAGCTCTGGTTCCTCTTGCCTAAGGTGCTTTGTTGGTTTTGTCCATGCGGCTCTCGGTGAGCTTCCTACCTCCCGATGGTACGACGCCCTTTGAGCCAGGGCGAGAGGATTGTGGTCCTCTTTGGAGGGGGAATCGGATGGCTTGCTAGTAGGTTCTGCCGGAGTAGGCGATGTGGCGAGGGCCACCGTTGCTGGTGTTGCTGGTTGATTCTCACCTATGGCCGAGCTAGCTGCTGTTCTAGATGTTAGGCTGTGGTAATTCAGGTTGAGCTCCTTCTTTTATCTTTCGCTTGCCTGTATTGCTGGTAGGCTGTGAGCTGTTGTAGCACTCTGTATCTTTGCCGTTTCCCTGTTTTCCTTTCTTGTAAGTGGTGTACTTGTAAGTGGTGTAATCCTGGCTGGTTGATGGCTTTGTTAATTCAAAGCTGGGCTAGGTTCGAGCCTTTCTTGGGCTCGGCCGTCGCCTCTTCTCTAAAAAATAGAGGTAATAGCACCAGGAGTCCCAGAACTTGTCCTGAATGTGATGATTTGGTCCCAATCTTGCAAAAGGCAACTATTGAGTCCCACAACTTGCACCCAATGTGCAAATCTGGTCCCAGCCAATCGTACCACGACAAGTGGCGCCTAGTCAGCACAGTCGGTCAGCCCAGCGCTTTTTGCATTTACCCCTGGACTTAGCACTAATCAACCCGCACTACATCACCTTACTTTAGCTACCTGGGTATATTCCTAGGATATTCTACTCAGCCCACTCCACTCCACTCACTCATCTTTCTCTGCTCTCGACCATCTCCTGCTCCCCAGCTCGTTGCCGCTGTCCGTCCAGCTCGCCGCCATGGTGTCTTGGAGTGAAGGATCCAGCTCTTCGTCCGACGGGTACTCTGTCACAAGTGAGGTTAGCTCCAGCTCCAGTACAAACATACTCACTGGCATTTAGGGTTAGCAATGGGGAATTTTTGCTGACAACAATATTTTCTAGGCTCCTGCTGCTGTCACCATTTTTTGCTCTGAATGGACAGGCCTTGCTCCAGATCTTGCAGTTAGATGTGAACATCAGTGTGTCTGTGAGAAGTTAGTTTCCTTTGAATCAGTTGACAGTGGAAGGAGGTATCTTGCTTGTGCACAAAAGGTTAGTAGATCTGAAGTTAAGGCCAGCAAATTTGTAATGTGTCATCTTACTGTCATGTGCATAATCTTGTAGTGTGGCATTTAACTATGGATTAGTGCATCAATATAGTTTATTGAGGAAAATCAGTTCACTGAAGAAAACAGTATTTAGTCAACTGAAGTTTTGGTTATGCTAAGAATTGAGATAGTGCTGTAATAATAGATCAATAGTGGTACAAGCTTCGCCATTTATCTAAAAATGTTTTCTTTCTTATTTTGTAGGAAATACCTAAATGCAACTTTGTGGAGTGGATTGACCCTGAATGGCCTGCCACTCTGAAGATGAGTTTAGCCAGGGTTTGGGGCATGTATCAACATGAGAACAAGCTAAGGCTCAGGGAAAATGTAGTTAATGCTGAAGAGAATTTTAGGGTTGTGAAAGAGAAGGAACAGATGGAAAAGGATCTGAGGTTTTTTAAACTAGATTTTGCTAAGATGGTGGCTGACAAGGAGCAGGCAATTACTGAATTGGGCAATGTAAGACTTGCTGTTTCTGACCTGAAGCAAGAGCTTGAGAAGAAGATGTCTGATAAATCTAGCACTACCATTCATCAGGTTGTGAGGGCTAAGGCAGAGAAAGAGAGGGATGAGATGAAGCAAAAGATGGACAGCATGAAGGAACAGATGGACAACATGAAGGAAGAGTTGGACAAAGTTTTGTCACAGAGGGATGACCTGAAGAAGGAGAAGAAGAAACTTGAGTACATGATTGGTGATTTATTCAGGCACAAGGAGGAGAACAAGAGCAAGATAAGGAGATTGAAGGAGATCTTAGATGAATTTGAGTAATTCATTGCTGGTGTAATGCTGCCTTAAGATGGACCTTTTAATTAGTTGTATTCCTGTAGTGAACTTGGTTAATTTCCATGGCACTGAATATGTATGACTGCTCTAAGTTAACTTATTTCCTATATGTATGACTGCTCTGAATTTGTCTTAATTTAATGTTTAGTTAACTGAAGATTCAGTTATGTATGACTCCTCTGAATTTGTCTTAATTTGAAGTTTCAGTTAACTGAAGATTCAGTTAACTTGATTGAATTGACAGTGTAACTGAAGATTCAGTTAACTGAATTTGCTTCAGTTAACATGAGTTTAACTGAAGATGAGTTAACTGTATTTGTTTCAGTTAACATGTGTTAAACTGAAGATGTGTTTAACTAGTTGATATTAAGTACTTTTAGTTAATTACATTTGCATATCTGAAGACAGTGTCAGTGCATTGTTTATGTTACTAAAGATAATCCATAAGATAACCTAAGATAAACCTAAGATTCAATGACACTAAAAAGAGTTAAACCTACAACAATATTATGTTAATATTCAGTTATCTGAATATCCAGTTTTACTGAAGATTCAGTTAATATTCAGTTATCTGAATATCCAGTTCACTGAAGATTCAGTAAACCTAAGAGTTTCAGTTATGTTAAAAAGAGTTTAACCTAAGATTCAATTAATATTCAGTTATCTGAATATCCAGTTCACTGAAGATTCAGTGAATTGCAAATTCAGTTAAGATTATGAATTTGTTTAGTTAACTAAAAAGAGTTAAACCTACAGCAGCAATGCAAACATAGCAGCAGCAGCAACATGCCATACACAACAGCAACAACATGGCAAACACAGCAGCAGCAACATTGTAACCAAAATTAACAGAACAAAATAGCAAGCATAGCAGCATTGCAACATAGCATCATCTGATCATCATAGCATAAGTTTCAGCAAACATTGCAGCAGATCAAGCATAACTTTGCACCAGTTCTCATAGCAGGTTACAAATAACTTATGTGCTGAACTTGTAAGCAGCACACCTAACTTAACTAAACGGAAAATAGCACTAATTTATATGCTGAACTTATAAGCAGCATACCTAACTACTTGACCTTCTTCTTCGCTCCTTCTTCAGTCGTTCTTCACATCTTCAGTCGCTTGAGACGCTCGGAGCGGCGCACCTCCACTATAGAAGATCTCTTGTTGCCGATCCTTGCCGGCTCCGCCGCCGCATCCTGCTTGGGCTCCTCCTCCACTAGCTCCTGCTTGACGATGTCAGGCACATCTAGGAGCACCTCCACATCAACCGGGAGGTCTTTGTCGCCCTCCCTGGCATTGTGGACTGGCTCGACCATTTGGATCTCGTCCTCCTCCGCCTCTTCTTCATCGTCTGACAGGACAACGAGCGACACCTCCACTGTGTCAGATGACGCATACGAGTCAGAGGAGTCCAAATCTCCTCTGTAGCCCGAGTCATTGTCGGAGTCCACCTTGCAGTACTCCGAGTCGGATGACAGAGAGACATCATCGTCGTCGATGTGGACGAGGGGCGCCGGCGCAGGCAGGGCCAGAACCATGTCGTGGACGCGCTGCATCCTGGACCACACGCACTTCGGATCCGGCTGCGACTACCGCGTGGTGGCGGACCTGTACATCCACCAACGCGCGCGCTGCCTTGGATCGTCGGAACGCGTCTCCGCCATTGCGAAGCGGAGGATGTTGGCCGGAGGGGTACCTGGGCCGTCCACTAGAGCGCGCCTCTTCTCGTTGTCGGTCATCGCATCGATGAGGCCCCGCCGTCCACGAGAGCGCGCCTCTCTCCACTTCAACTTGTTTGGTGATCTGGCAATGGCCCACAGGTCTTGCTTCAGTACCTCTCCTTTGTGCTTCTCATTGAAATTTTGGTAAATATGCCTCACACAAAACCTGTGCTCTGCATCTGGCCAAACTTTGTGGACAGCATTTATCAGACCTTTCTGCTTGTCACTCATAAGTGTGAAAGGAGCAGTGTTGGTGATGTTCAGATTATCTTTCAAAGTTGTGAGAAACCACTCCCAAGAACTTGTGCATTCTACTTCCACCCAGCCCATAGCAATGAGGTAAATGTAGTCATTAGGATCAATGCCAACTGCACTAAGCAGCACACCTTTAAACCTAGTTTTCATATGACAACCATCTATGAAGATAATAGGCCTGCAGCCCTTAAGCCATCCTCTCTTACAAGCATCATATGACCAATACAGTGTTTTCAAACATTTTCTGCCCATTGGAAATTTTGTATCTCTGACCAGTCCAGTTGTCAGCAAAAAAGTTGAGCCAGGGTTCTTCTGTCTTAATTCATGTCCATAATCCCATAGTCTACTGAATTGCTCTTCTTCATCACCATGGATCTCCTTCAGTGCTGCTGTCCTAGCCCTAGCTAACTTCCATCTATTAGGGGTGCAATTAAACTCCTTTGTTATTTTCCTTGAAAATGTTCCAAGTGACATCTTCTGGTCATATTGCAAAGAAATTTACCTGTCATGTCCTTGAGCCTCCACTTCTTCTGACACATATGATCACCATAGTAGGCCTTAACGACAAATCCTCCTGTCCTATTGTCATTGCCAGCCTTAAGCAGCCATGGACAATCACTCTAACAAACTGCATGAAATCTGATCTTGTTATTTTTCAACTTTTTGATTTGCACTCTGTTCTTTATTGAATATGAAGTAATAGCTTTCCTCAGCTCAACCACATCAGCAAAGACCATCCCTACTTTAAATACAGGGTTTTTCATGTCCACCTTGGAATTGAAAGCTTTGAACTTGTATATCAGTTGCTCTTCTTCTTCTCTTGACAGATTCAAATCTTCATCATCAAGTTCATACTCAGGTTCCACCTCTTCCTCCTCTTGCTCAACTTCATCAACATCAAAGTCAATGTTCTCTTCATAAAGATCATCATCTCCATCATCTATGTCATAATCACTGTCACTGAAATCTGAATCTGAAAGCACTACATCTTCTGCAACATCAGTCACCAAGTGATCTTCTTCAGCAAAATCAGTCAGCAACTCATCTGCTATTGCAACATCAAAAAGCAACTCCTCTCCTTGTGCAACATCATTCAGCAACTGCTCTCCTTCTGCAGCATCAGTCAGCAAGTGCTCTCTTTGTGCAAAATCAGTCAACAAAAGCTCTTCTTCTGCAACATCAACCAGCAAAGTGTCTGCTTCTATCTCTTGTGTTGCAAACTCTGAATTTGGATCTTCAGCATTGACTTAAATGATGCTGTGAGAACTAGCTGCACTGGCTGCAACATCATTTGGGTTTACCACTCTGACAGGATTCTCTACTGATCCCACTGTACATATCAAATCTTGCCTGAAATTACTGATGAAACCTGCATGATCAACCATGATTGAAAGAACCTTATGCTGAGCACTGGCTCTTATAATTTGCTGCACATCCTCATCACCTCTGATTCTGAGCATACCATCTGAAATTGTTTTGTCAGGCATGCACCAATAAATGATGTGCTCATTGACAGAATATCCCAACCAAAGCAGGTGCTCTTCAATGACTGCATATGAGAATGTGCCAGCATTAACATAGTCAAGCACCTCCACTGAAGGATTATAGTACTCCATGTTATTGATTGGTCCAGAGAACATCCCATCATGCTCCAGTTCTAATGTGAAGAAAGAGGTGTCCACACTGAGTCCCATTGCTGAATCACAAACTACAACAACATAGTGCAGAATGTAAGCACAATCATCAATAAAAATAATTGAATAAATACATTAAACTGAATAAATACAGTTAACTGTAAGAGCACTGAGTTAACTGAACTTTTTTTAGTTAACTGTAACTTGCAACTGAATTCAGTTAATAGAATAAATTCAGTTAACTAAAGCTTGCAAATTAACTCAACATAAGCAGTAACAAACTGATGATTTAGCATGGCTAATGTACAAACTAAGTAGTAATGCTGCCCCCTAAGAACAAACCCTAAACTACTTACCTCAAACACTGGCCTACATTGGCCAGACAAAGTTTACATTTTTTACAGTGCAAATGCTGCCCCCTAAGTACAAATCCTAGGCCAAATTGGCACGTGTATTTGCAAAACAGTATGTACATACTAGCCCCAAACCTAAAGTCTGGCAGAAAAAGATTCTAAATAAGAACCCTAGGTTCTTGCCTAAATCCCCAACTTCACCCAAAACCCTAGGCTAAAATTGACTACCAAATAACCAGTATGAGGTCGCGGGAAGCACTACAACCACAAACTACCAACCAATGCGGCTGAAACGAGCTCAAAACTGGGCGATCCAACGGGGAGGAGAACACCGACCGAGAGGGTTGACATCGAGCGAGCACAGAGAGGAGGAACAGAGCAGAGAGGAGGAACAGAGCAGAGAGAACTAACCATAATCCGGAGGGTTGACAGCGAACGGCCGAACTTGGTGCGCGGTAGGCGGCGGCGGCACACCGCCGGTGAAGTCCGGCGACGAGGACATGGCTCACACGAGCGCAGCGAGCACGGCCTGTCGGCCGGTCACGGACAGGGGGAGAGAGCGACGAATGATTGGGCCAGGGGAGGGAGACCCAATAAATTCAGGTGAAAAGTGCGGTGTAGTGCGGGTTGATTAGTGCTAAGTCCAGGGGGGTAAATGCAAAAAGCGCTGTGCTGACCGGCTGTGCTGACTAGGCGCCACTTGTCGTGCTACGATTGGCTAGGACTAGATTTGCACATTGGGTGCAAGTTGTGAGACTCAATAGTTGCCTTTTGCAAGATTGGGACCAAATCATCACATCCAGGACAAGTTGTGGGACTCCTGGTGCTATTACCTCCAGGACAATGGGGTTCGCTACAACAGCTAGTACAATACATCCATACATATGTTAGCAGCCCCAAAATGCATCTTTCGGATGCCATGCACCCTAAATAGTAAATTAAAAGGTTTTTTAACATGCTTCCTCTTAAACGTGGTTGTCCATTTTATCACGTACGGAATTTTGTGAAAAAATGGCGTCCGTAATATTTTTAGTGAAGAAAATACGGTCCGACCTATAATCCATTTAAACAATTTTCTTATATAATCGATTGTATTGTCCTTTTTGCTGAGAATACCTCTAATGTCATTTTTTCATGAAACTTCAGACGAGAGTAGAATTAATACCCGGAAATTTCAGTATTTTTCTATTTTTCAACCGAGAGTCCCCAACCCGAAAATGCATAGGTTTGCTCGATCAGTGGCCGACCGAGCTGGAAAGAAAAGAAAAGCTAACTATTCTTGCCAGATAGCAACACACCATGGATGAGCGAATCAAGATTGGTCAACGATCTTGCCATGGACCGGACAGCCACCTCCCTCCACTCGGCCGCTCTCTTCCTCATCTCCCTTCCCTTCTCCCCGCCCACCGCCTCCTCGATCCTCCGCTGGACCACCTCCCGCCGCACGTTGTCGCCGATCTCCATCGCCACCCCCCACTCGGCGCACTTGTACCGGCAGTTGGTCTGCTGCTCCGCGAAGAAGGGCCAGCACAGCATCGGCACGCCGCCGCAGAGGGCCTCCGCCGTCGAGTTCCACCCGCTGTGCGTCAGGAACGCGCACACGGCGTCGTGCCGCAGCACCGCCTCCTGGTCGCACCAGCTCGCCACGAGGCCCCTGTCCCTGGTCGCCTCCAGGAACCCGGGGGGCAGCGCGGCGCCGGCGCCGGCGGCCTCGCTGCTCCTCACGACGTCCGGCCTGACGATCCAGAGGAACTCCTGGCCGCTGTTGGCCAGCCCCCACGCGAACTCCGCCAGCTCGTGGCTGCTCATCACGGTCACGCTCCCGAAGTTCACGTACACCACGGAGCGGGTCCTCTTGCCGTCGAGCCACTGGAGGCAGGTGTCGTCCTCTTTCCAGAGGCTGGAGCTCACCGCGCGCAGGGGGTCCCCACGGGGGATGATTTGGTCGGCGAGGGAGTTGAGCGGGCCGATGGTGTAGATGGCCGGTATGATGGCGCGCATCGCGTCCAGCGCCGGCTGCTCGAGCTCGTCCATGGTGTTGATGATGACGGCGTCCGCGGCCTCGGCGCGCTCGACTTGGTGTAGCTGGAAGGTCAGCAGGGTGTCGTCGCGGTCCGTCGTGCGGAGGAAGCTCGGGAAGTCCTTCAGCCGCATGTGCTTGCTCAGCCCGGGCGCCCAGTCCACCGGCATGTCCATGAACCCGTTCGTCAGCTGCTCTTCGTCTGTTCGATCTCCACGCAAAATCAATTCATTGTTGAGACACTGAAGATTTATGCCAAGTCAAAATTTTGAAGAACAAGATTAGGAATTCATGGCTAGCCTTTGAGGGGAATGATGCCCCGGTCGATGAGAGGGCGGAAGTTGCGGTAGCCCATGTAGCCGCAGGCGCTGGCCGTCCAGAAGAGCGCGCACGGCACGCCGAGCTCCCTCGCGGCGTCCACGGCGAAGCTCATGAGGCCGTCCGCCACGACGCACGTGACCGGCGGCGCCCCGGATGTGCTGCCGTTGAGGCCAGCGAGTAGGTTCCTGAAGTGGGGGAGGCAGGTGGTCATGGTGGAGTAGGAGATCGACGCCGGGTCTTGCGTGGCGTCGGCGTCCGACGAGGGCAGTCCGTCCGGGATGGTGGCGAAGGCGAAGCCGGGGAGGCCCGCGACGGCGCTCGGGCCGCGGGAGCGGACGAGGCGGCGGTGGTTGTACTCGGTGCTGACAAAGGTGACGTGGAAGCCCCTGCAGCGGAGCACCTTGGCCAGCTTCATCATCGGCGTGATGTGCCCCTGCGCCGGGAACGGCAGGCACACGGCGTGCGGCTTCTCGCCGGCGGTGGGATCCATGTCTAGCAGTGGGGCGACTGGTTCGTGGATGGAGCTTTCTTGCTTTGTCACCCCGAAAATCGAATAAGAAACCCAGCGGGCGAAGACCGGAAACCAGGAGATAGCTGATGATACAATATGCAGCGGCGCCTACCCCGTTTGACTTGGGAATTTCCATATCCCCTACTTTTTTTTTATTTGCGCGCGCGTGATGCGTTGCTATCTTGTACTCTGTGCGGCTGTGATTTTTTTTTAATGTTGGTAAGAGAACTGCCAAATTGATCAGAAGAAGGTGTTACAAGAATCCTGAAAGGAGGAAATCACCGAAAAAATAATGCAAAAAGAAACGAAATAAAAAGGGCCGTCGGCAGCACCACAAACCCAAGCTCTACCATCAATCGTGAACACCATCGGATCCATCGTCGGGATTCTCCAAGGTGACGCCCCAAGGAGGAAAACGATATTGAGAACACCGCCATCACCTGATCTGGCACTGCCCGACCTTAGGTTTTCACCCGGGGATCTCACGCCGTTGGGTAGGAAGGGAAAGCTTCTCCACAATGATACCTCCAAGGAGGACGACAACATCCGTGGATGCCGCTACCGTCGACAATGACAAGGTCGATGCATGATTTCCATCTGGAGCCGAGCCTTCCACCAACAATCCCAGGATCCGAGGCCACCAGCGCCACGGAGCATCACAGCCCCATGCGAACACTACCAACAATGAGTACGTCGAAGCCGCACGCAGGAACTCGGCGAGCACACGCCAACCTGGCCGGTCTGCATAGCCGCTCGCAGACCCTGGGCGAGCCAAGCCAGATCTGGCCATCCTCTACCTCAGTGCGTAGAACTGGGCGATCGTCCGCACCGCAGCGCACAAGAAAGGCCGAGGGAAAGCCGGACATAGCCGGTCTGCACAGCCGCTCGCAGACCCTGGGCGAGCCAAGCCAGATCTGGCCATCCTCTACCTCCGTGCGTAGAACTGGGCGATCGTCCACACCGCAGCGCACAAGAAAGGCCGAGGGAAAGCCGGACATAGCCGGTCCGCAGCGCAGCATGCAGAACTGGGCGGGATCCAAGCCAAATTGCGCCGTCCGCACCACCGCGCACAAGACCAAGAGTACTCATGCTGGATCTGGTCTGCGCAAGCCTCGTGAAGCCCCAAGCAAACTGGACGGCGCCACCGCTCAAGGGAGCCGGCGTGTACGCGCTTGAAGGAGAGTCACCACCAGCAACCCCGACTCCACCGCTACTGCCTCCACACGCCAAAAACGCAGCCGACCCAGTTGTGAAACGCAACCATCTGATTAGCAGGCCCGCAGCGCCAAACCATCCCGCCGTGAGCGAGCTAACGGCCAGATCTGGCCGGCCGACCCCGTTCCTATGGCGCCAGAGGCCTCCTCGCGCCAACGAAGCGCGCGCCGGCAATCCCGCCTCGCCCTTCAGCCACAAGCCAGCAGAGGCCAGATCTACCTCGACCGACCGCTGCGACCCCACGCCTGTCGGAGGCAGCACCAGCCTGCGCCCAGTCACACGCCGCAGTGCCCCTCGCTTTCGCTTAGCGCAGCAGCCCCGCGCAGCCCGCCTCGCTTGCAGGGGAGGTAAACCCACCGCCGCCAATGCTGCGCGGGCTTTGCCTAGCGGCGCTCACCGGCGGCGGTGGGGAGAGGAAGGCTGGAGGTGTGGCGGCACCCGACGGCTAGGGTTAGCACTCGGGTCGCTTGCGGGGAGCGACACGGGGCTCAAGCTAAGCAGTTCCTTCCTAACAGAGGAGTTGGCATGAATTGTGCAGCTGTGAATTCATAGAGACATGATACGAATGATGAGATGCACTGCTATTCCTATTGGCAGATCAGAATGGCATGCAGATGCAGGGCCCATGCATCCGAGGAGCAGATTGAGTGTTGGAATATGTCGATCTCCAGTTTCTGTCCTTTCTTGTACTGACGCCACTCTCTTTCTCTCTTTGCGCTCTCCTGGTCATCCTCCACTTAATTCCCCATTCCAGAGCTTCATAGCCTTAAGAGCACCTCCAACGCGCCGATCCATTTCTGTGCGTGTCCGTTTAGATCAAAACAAACACAAAATTCAGCCCCAAGGTGCCAATCCAAACGAACACGAGTCCGCTTTTCGTCCACCAGGCGGCCTATTCCTAGCCAAAATTTGGGCCTCATTTGTGTCGGCACGGACGCGAGGCAGATGCGCACGACGCCCGCCTATTCCTCTCCCTGGCCCACCAATTGGTGGCACATAGGCCATTCTCTTCCTCCCATCGACAGCAAGTCCCCGGCCGCCCACTCTGCCACCGCCGCCGCCCAGTTCTGGTGCCCTCGCCAGTAGTCCGCACCCACACGCCTTCCAAGTAGCATGCCGCCTTCCCACGTCACCGCCGCCGCCTAGTTCTGGTGCCCTCGCGAGCAGTACGCACCCACATACCTTCCATGTATCATGCCACCTTCCCATGTCGCCACCACCACCGTCTTGCCGTCGGGCCACTTCAGCTCCCGTCCCTCCGCCCCGACAATGTCGCGAGCACCACCACGGCCCCGCGCCCCCGTCCAAATCCTTTGACAATGTGGGCACGCTCGTCTGACGCGGCCATGCTCGCTGGACACCGCCTGGCTAGCTACCTAGTCCAGGAGAGGCGCACGTCTCTTCGCCGGCCATGCTCGTTGTTCGACGGTTTGCCTGCAAGGTATAATGGACTCCGTTGACGAGTTCTTTTTCCACAATTTCCTTTGCGACTCGGATGATTCTTCATCCGACGATGAGGATATGGTGGCTGTTGTGTTGGTCGTCCATGACCACCTTAGTAGGCAGCGACCGTTGTTCCGGGCCTCGATCCCGGGGCACACTCCGGCGTTGAATCGCAACCGAGAGATAGGTCATTTCCTTCTTTGGAAGGATTACTTCGAGACACTCAACCCACTCTTCAAACATCACCAATTCCTTCACCGTTTTCGTATGGCTTGGCATGTTTTCAACCGTATTTAGGAGGGGGTGGTCGGATAGCATAAGTATTTCGAGTGGAAAGAGGATGCCCATGGAAAGATTGGCTTCTCCTCTTATCAGAAATGCACTGCAGCTATCCGGATGCTTGCATACGGAGTTCCCAGTGATCTTATTGATGAGTACGCCATCGGTGATGATTTCCCCCTCTGCTAGAGTGCCGGAATGGGGTCTAGACTGGTTTTTCGTGGCTCCAGAGGCTTGCAGCGGTGGAACTTCTGATCTACCAACTCCTCTAGGATTTTTGGAATATTTGGGAATTTATAGGGCGGAGACGCAGTGCGGGAGGCCACCGAGGTGGGCACAATCCACTAGGGCGCGCATGGGCCCCCAGGCGCGCCCAGGTGGGTTGTGCCCCCCTCGGGGCACCCCTCTGGTACTTCTTTGGCCCAAGTTGTGTCTTTTGGTCCATAAAATTCTCAAAAAGTTTCGCTGCATTTGGACTCCGTTTGGTATTGATTTTCTACGATGTAAAAACAAGCAAAAATCAGCAACTGGCACTGGGCACTATGTCAATAGGTTAGTCCCAAAAAGTGATATAAAGTTGCTATAAAATGATTGTAAAACATCCAAGAATGATAATATGACAGCATGAATACTTCATAAATTATAGATACGTTGGAGACGTCTCACGAACTCAGCGCCGCTGCTCTTTGGCTTGACGCAGTAGGTCTTCAGCCATAGGCTGTCAGATTACGGGTTCCCCAAACCCTTGAGAGGTTCGAACTCTGGGGTGCATGCGAAGATCTCACGCTCTCCAGTCTGCCGACTCGCTGATCTCACAGCCTAACGCGTCGAGATCATTGGAAATGGGACACATCAATTTACCTAGGTTCGGCCCACCTTGCGGTGTAAAACCCTACTCCTGCTTTGTGGTGGATTTGCCTTGACGGACTGAGGAAGAACTAGTACAATGGAGAACAACCTCAGGAAGTGTGTTCTTGGGCTCAAGTGAGCTGGTGAGCTGGTGAGGGTGGAATGGATCCGATCCCTTCCCTTGGTGGTGGCTAGGTCCTATTTATAGTGGCCTTGGTCCTCTTCCCGAATGGAGGTGGGAAGGGATCCCACAACATCCAAATTTGAAGGGAGACAACAAGTACATCTTATCCTGACTAAAGTGGTCTTCGTCTACAAAAGCCTCTGGTCGTGACACTGCGGTGGGCCCGGCAATGACCTCTGTCCTGCCGTCCTGGCGGTCTTGGTCTTGTTGCAGGGGAATGGAAACCTTTGGCTGCTTCCTCGGGACTCCACGCCCGCTGCTTGCCTCCTTTGCACCAAAGAGGAAACTGGTACACTGCGCCCGCTGGCGCCCGCCTGGCCTTGATCGTCATGGCTCACATCACCTGAGCCTCATGAGGTGGGCCTTGCATAGAAATATCCGCTCCTCGGGAACCAGCCCGAGGAGGCTGATTCCCTTGGAGATCTTGGTGCCGTCCGCCTCGCGAGGCTTGGCCCCTTGCGAGGGTCTTGAGTTGTTGATGTCGAAACTGGGCCATACCAGGCCATCAATGGAGCCACGCCGCGGGCCGCAGGTAGGCAAGTCTGGGTATCCCCGTATCCAGAACACCGATAGTAGCCCTCGGGCCCAAGGCGCGCTCGGACTTGGCTTCTAGGCGAAGCCAAAGGGCAAGTACAGAGCGCCGCGGGCCCCAACCGCCTGCAGCCTTGGGCAACGCGTAGTGATTGATTGGACGTGGGCGTCTCCACTTCCTGACGCTACCTCAACAACTGCCCGACTTGACGAGTCGATGCTACATGCAGAGAAAACATCATTGCACGGGATCATGGACGCAGGCGGTTAGCCTCCCTTCGGCTATAAATGAGTGGGAGGGGCAGAGCCCCCCTCGCTCATCTCTATCTTCATCTTCTTGCTGCCCGTTGCTTATCCTTCTCCACCTTTCCGCAGTTGCAAAGCTCATGGCGCCGGCGAGGAGGTTCATGACCGCTGAGAAAGGGAAGGCCCCTAAGGAGGGGCCAGCTTAGCCACCGCCCAAGAGGGGTCGCGGCCGCCCCCGCAAGCATGTTGCGACCCCGGCGGCGGCCTCTAGGGGGCACATGCGTGCTTCTCCAGGAGCTGGCGTCTCCTTTGGCGTTCGCAGTGGTGCTTCTTCTCATGGCGGGGGCCACCAGCCACGGGGCAGCCCCTGCGATGAGGGGAGGTGCGCCATGGTCGCCCGTCCTCCTCGACCGTGCTTCCCCTCAATGGACGCGCTCTCGGAGTTCGTCGTGTGGTCAGAGAAGCCTGTCAGCGCCTTGCTCCGGCTTCCACGCTTCTTCACCGTCGAGCTGTCGACCTCGGGGCTTGATGGCCTCTGGCTGCAGGCTGACGGCTGCTGCAGCAGGGCCTCGTGGGTTGGGATCGAGGTCAACGCTGCAGGCATCATGGTCCTGGCCCATGGCTGGCAGGTGTTTGCATGCGCGCGAGGCCTGAGCGGGAGGTGCACCCTCCACTTCAAGCACGACGGCCTTGCGACCCTCTTCGTGAGGGTGTTCAGGGAAGACGGCCGCCGCGCGGGGTGCTGCCCAGAATACGGCAGCGATGATGATGAGCTTGGCCTTGACGTCGGCCGTGTCACCGACGAGGGTGAGCTTGGCCTTGATGACGTCCACACTTCCTCCCTTAGCGGTGGCTCTTCTTCGAGCGAAAGCTCCAGCAGCGGCGGCTACAACCAACCTCCACGCCGCCGAGCTCGCATCGAAGAAGGTGGCGGGTCATCTCGCCGCCGCGCCTCAGTGAAGCAGGAAGAGGGCCCGATCTGAGCTCGGGGCTGCCGAGCTTGGCTTCAGGACCCGCCGCGGCCTCGCGGGCCTACTTCTGTTTAACCTTTCCTTTCTTCTGGAATTTGAAAAAAGTAGAGTGCCCCGCTAGGGTGTGTAATGAACTGTGACAGTTATGCCCTTTATGCTATGCTTATTATCTTAATGTTGTGTCATGATATTTGTATTCTGAGTAAGCATGGGTAGGGTAACTTAGCTTGACATGCTCAGGGTAGTCTCCCACCTCACGAGGGCACGACCCTTGATGCCTGGCGAAGCCCCCTTTCGTGATGACTCGGGAGCCATTGATCTCGGGAGGCGTTGTAGATCTTCTGCAGAGTTGTTTAAAGAAAAAACTTTAATGAGGCATCTCATTCTTCCTCGCGTGAGCCCCTTGCCACAGGTTTAGTTATGGCTCAATGCACCGCGTCACGCTGCTCGAGGGGCATGGAGATGAGAGGGCACGCATGCTCACGAGCTCGATCAAGGGTGTCTCGCGAGGATAAAGAAAGCCGAAGCACTGGGGCAACGGGGTTTCGGTGAGGCGTGCTTGCACGTGGACCTGAGCGCACACACCTGCCTAGCCCCCATGTGCAGGACGTGCGAGGAAGAGCGACGGGCAACTGCCGCCCTTTCCTGGCCAAGGCTAAGAACGATTGAAGTGAGAGGAGAGAAAACCCAACTTGGCGAACCAAACGCGAAAATTCCAAATTCATTAAAAAATGAGAACCAACTACAGAAAGCAAGCAAATGAACAGTCGTGTCTAGCACCTAGTCTAGTCTTCTCACCAGCGCGGAGCTAAGTGCTGCCACTAGGACGTGGGAGGGAGCCCCGTGAGGCCCGCGGGCGACACTCAGGAGACTCCGGAGTGTGTACAGCCCCACTCATTACTATGTGAGAGTGTCACGAGCGGAGACCTTCACAGGCGTGAGCCTTGCTTCATGGGTAGAACTTCCACAGGTGCTGGATGTTCCAGGCGTTCTGGATGGGGATCCCGTCCTATGTCTCCAGGCGCGTGGCGCCAGGCCTGGAGACACGGGCAACCCTAAACAGGCCCTCCCACATGGGAGAGAGATTATGCAACCCTTACCTGGAGGGCACCCACCTCAGGATGAGATCACCCACCTCGAGCGTCCTAGGGCGGACACTGTGGCAGTGGTACCGCCGCAGCGCCTGCTGGTACCTTGCCGTCCGGAGCAAGGCTTGACAGCGGCATTCCTCCCCCAACATGAGATCCATCCCCCGCGTGGCGTCCTGGCGTGCCTCGTCGAACGCCAAGACCCATGTGGAGCGATGCTTGACCTTGTGTGGGAGAACCACTTCAGCTCTGTAGACGAGGAAGAACGGGGTCTCGCCCGTCGGCTTGGTCGGGTTGGTGCAGATGGACCACAACACTGACTGGAGCTCGTCGATCCAGCCCCTGCCGTAGGCCTCGAGCTTCTTCTTGATGGTCCTTGCCTTAAGGCCTCTCAGGACCTCTACATTGGCGCGCTCGGCCTGGCCGTTGCTCCTGGGGTGTGCCACCGAAGCGTAGCATATCTGCGTTCCAAGGTTAGCGCAATATGTTTTGAAAAGGTTGCTGGTGAATTGCGAGCCATTGTCGGTGATGATGCGGTTAGGAACTCCAAACCGGCTCACGATGCCCTTGATGAACTCGACAGCTGAGCCGGTCGGGATGGTGCGGATAGCTTCCACCTACGCCCACTTGGTGAACTAGTCGATGGCGACGTTGAGGTAGTGGTAGCCCCCTGTCGCTCGGGGAAATGGTCCCAAGATGTCCAGCCCCCAGACCGCGAACGGCCATGTGAGCGGGATAGTCTGGAGGCCCTGTGCTGGCTGGTGGATCTGCTTGGCATGGAATTGGCAGGCTTCGCAGGATCTCACCAGCTCGGTGGCGTCGTTGAGTGCTGTGGGCCAATAGAACCCACTGCGGAATGCCTTGCCCACGAGGGTGCATGATGAAGAGTGGCGTCCGCAGTCCCTGCCGTGTATGTCGGCCAAAATCTCGAGCCCCTGTTCCCTGGAGATGCACCGCTGAGAAACATTGTTGGGCCGCTTACGGTACAACTCACCGCCCTAGATGCAGTATGCGGTGGCCTGGCGAGCCACGCGCTCTGCATCTTCCTCCTTCTCTGGCAGGGTCCCCTAAAGCAAGTACACCCTGAACTCCTCAGGCCAACACTCCTCCCGAGGCTCGAGCGCGAGGAGTAGACGGCCCCCCGAGGTTCGGCCACAAGTATGGGCACCTACCACAGGGGCTCGGGGAAGATCCTTCTAAGGCGGTGCTGGTTCCGCAGCATGGGGATCTGCTGACGGCTTGAAGAGCCGCTCCTCAAAAACGCCCGGCTCCTGAGGCAAGCGCCGGGATGCCCTTTTGGCGATGTCGTCCGCCACCTTGTTTGTGCCTCGTGGCATGTGTTGCAATTCCAAACCCAAGAATTGTTTTTCCATCTTGCGTACCTCTTCCAGGTACGCCTTGCTATGTCTTGAGCTTGCGTTGGTTTTCCTTGAAAAGGAAAGGGTGATGCAGCACAATAGTGTAAGTATTTCCCTCAATTTTTGAGAACCAAGGTATCAATCCAGTAGGAGGATCCTCACAAGTCCCACGAACCTACACAAACAAACAAAGAACTCGCAACCAACGCGATAAAGGGGTTGTCAATCCCTTCACGACCACTTGCGAAAGTGAGATCTGATAGAGATAATATGATAAGATAAATATATTTTTGGTATTTTCTAATATAGATGCAAAAAGTAAAGATGCAAATAAAAGTAGATTGAAAGCTTATATGATAAAAGATAGACCCGGGGCCATAGGTTTCACTAGAGGCTTCTCTCAAGATAGCACAAGTATTACGGTGGGTGAACAAATTACTGTCGAGCAATTGATAGAAAAGCGAATAATTATGGGATTATCTAGGCATGATCATGTATATAGGCATCACGTCCGTGACAAGTAGACCGACTCTTGCCTGCATCTACTACAATTACTCCACACATCGACCGCTATCCAACATGCATCTAGAGTATTAAGTTCATAAGAACAAAGTAACACATTAAGAAAGATGACATGATGTATAGGGATAAACTCAAGCAATATGATATAAACCCCATCTTTTTATCCTTGATGGCAACAATACAATACATGCCTTGCAACCCTTTCTGTCACTGGGTAAGGACACCGCAAAGATTGAACCCAAAGCTAAGCACTTCTCCCATGACAAGAAAGATCAATCTAGTAGGCCAAACCAAACCGATAATTCGAAGAGACTTGCAAAGATAACTCAATCATACATAAAAGAATTCAGAGGAGATTCAAATATTTCTCATAGATAAACTTAATCATAAACCCACAATTCATCGGATCTCGACAAACACACCGCAAAAAGAGTTTACTCGAATAGATCTCCACAAGAGAGGGGGAAAACATTGTATTGAGATCCAAAAAGAGAGAAGAAGCCATCTAGCTAATAACTATGGGCCCGAAAGTCTGTGGTAAACTACTCACAACTCATCGGAAGGGCTATGGTGTTGATGTAGAAGCCCTCCGTGGTTGATTCCCCCTCCAGCGGAGCGCCGGTGAAGGCTCCAAGATGGGATCTCACGGATACAGAAGGTTACTGTGGCGGAAATATTTCTTTGGTGGCTCCCTGTATGTTTTCAGGGTACATAGGTATATATAGGAGGAAGAAGTACCTCGGTGGCCGCTCGAGGGGCCCAAGAGAAAGGGGGCACGCCCAGGAGGGGTGGACGCGCCCTCCTATCTCCTGGCTGCCTCGTTTGCTTCTTGACTTGCACTCCAAGTTCTCTGGATCATGTTCGTTCCAAAAATCACGCTCCCGAAGGTTTCATTCCGTTTGGACTCTGTTTGATATTCCTTTTCTTCGAAATACTGAAATAGGCAAAAAAAACAGCAATACGGGCTGGGCCTCCGGTTAGTAGGTTTGTCCCAAAAGTGATATAAATGTGTAGAATAAAGCCCATAAACATCCAAAATAGGTAATATAATAACATGGAACAATAAAAAATTATAGATACATTGGAGACGTATCAAGCATCCCCAAGCTTAATTCCTGCTCGTCCTCGAGTAGGTAAATGATAAAAACAAATTTTTTGATGTGGAATGCTACCTAGCATAATTCTCAATGTATTTCTCTTTATTGTGGCATGAATGTTCAGATCCAAATGATTCAAAATAAAAGTTCATATTGACAAAAGAAATAGTAATACTTAAATCATACTAATAAAAGTAATCATGTCTTCTCAAAATAACATGGCTAAAGAAAGTTCATCCCTACAAAATCATATAGTTAGGCTGTGCTTCATTTTCGTCACACAAAGATGTTCCCAACTTCTACACCCCCGATGACAAGCCAAGTAATTGTTTCGTACTTAAATAATCTCAAACTTTTTCAACCTTCACGCAATACATGAGCGTGAGCCATGGATATAGCACTATGGGCGGAATAGAATAATGATTGGCGATTGTGTGGAGAAGACAAAAAAGGAGAAACTCTCACATTGACGAGGATAATCAACGGTCTATGGAGATGCCCATCAATTGATGTCAACATGAGGAGTAGGGATTGCCATGCAACGGATGCACTAGAGCTATAAATGAATGAAAGCTCAACAAAAGAAAACTAGTGGGTGTGCATCCAACTTGCTTGCTCACGAAGACCTAGGGCATTTGAGGAAGCCCATCGTAGGAATATACAAACCAAGTTCTATAATGAAAAATTCCCACTAGTATATGAAAGTGACAACATATGAGACTCTTTATATGAAAAACATGGTGCTACTTTGAAGCACAATATATGAGACTCACTATATGAAGAACATGGTGCTACTTTGAAGCACAAGTTTGGAAAAAGAGATAGTAACATTGCCCCTTTTTATTTATTTTATTTATTTTTCTTTTTTTCTTTTTTTTTCTTTGGCCTTTCGTTTTTCTTTTTCTTTTGGCCTTTCTTTTTTTTCTTTGGGACAATGCTCTAATAATGATGATCATCACACTTTTATTGATTACAACACATGAATTACAACTCGAAACTAGAACAAGATATGACTCTATATGAATGCCTCCGACGGTGTACGGGGATGGTGCAATGAATCAAGAGTGACATGTATGAAAAATTATGCATGGTGGCTTTGCCACAAATACGATGTCAACTACATGATAATGCAATGGAAATATGACAAAAGTAATGTATGTCATGATGATGATGAACAGAACGGTGGAAAGTCGCATGGCAACATATCTCGAAATGGCTATGGAAATGACATAATAGGTAGGTATGGTGGCTGTTTTTAGGAAGATATAAGGAGGTTTATGTGTGATAGAGCGTATCATATTACGGGGTTTGGATGCACCGGCGAAGTTTGCACCAACCCTCAAGGTGAGAAAGGGCAATGCATGGTACCGAAGAGGCTAGCAATAATGGAAAGGCAAAAGTGCGTATAATCCATGGACTCAACATTAGTCAAAAGAACTCATATACTTATTGCAAAAATTTAGAAGTCATCAAAAACCAAGCACTACGCGCATGCTCCTAGAGGGATAGATTGGTAGGAAAAGACCATCGCTCGTCCCCAACCGCCACTCATAAGGATGCACAAGCCAGGTATGCTTCATGTTTCAAATTCGTTACACAACTTTAACCATACGTGCATGCTACGGGACTTGCTAACTTCAACACAAGCATTCTTTAAATTCATAATCACCCAACTAGCATGACTTTAATATCACAACCTCCATATCTCAAAACAATTATCAAGTATCAAATTGATCATAGCATCCAACTCACTTCCTATGATAGTTTTTATTATACCCAACTTGGATGCTCATCATTCTAGGACCAATTTATAACCATAGCAAATACCATGTTGTTCTAAAAGACTCTCAAAATAATATAAGTGAAGCATGAGAGATAAAAAATTTCTTCAAATTTAATCCACCGTCGTGCTCTAAAATATATAAGTGAAGCACTAGAGCAAAAACTATCTAGCTCAAAAGATATAAGTGAAGCACATATAGTATTCTAATAAATTTCAATCAAGTAGGCTTATCCCAAAAGTTTTGTACAGCAAGGATGATTGTGGTAAACTAAAAAGCAAAGACTAATATAATACACGACGCTCCAAGCAAAACACATATCATGTGGCGAATAAAAATATAGCTCCAAGTAAAGTTACCAATGAACGAAGACGAAAGAGAGGATGCCTTCCCGGGGCATCCCCAAGCTTAGGCTTTTGGCTATTCTTGAATATTTTGGGTGCCATGGGCATACCCAAGCTTAGGCTTTTGCCACTCCTTATTCCATAGTCCATCAAATCTTTACCCAAAACTTGAAAACTTCACAACACAAAACTCAACAGGAAATCTCATAAGCTCCGTCAGTGAAAGAAAACAAAACCACCACATAAGGTACTGTAATGAACTCATTCTTTATTTATATTGGTGTTAAACCTACTGTATTCCAAGTTCTCCATGGTTCATACCACTTAATACTAGCCATAGATGCATCAAAATAAGCAAACAACACACGAAAAACAGAATCTGTCAAAAATAGAACAGTTTGTAGAAATCTGTAACTAACGCAAACTTCTGTAACTTTAAAAATACTACCAAAATAGGACCTCCTGGACAATTTGTCTATTGATCAGCAGCAAAAAGAATCAATGCAAAAGCTCGTTTCTGTGATTTATTGAATTTTTTCTCTTGAGCGCAAAGTTTCTTTTTTTCAGCAGAATCAAATCAACTATCATCATAGGTTATCCTATAGGTTCTACTTGGCACAAACACTAATTAAAACATAAAAACACATCTAAACAGAAGGTAGATGCAAAATTTATTACTAAACAGGAACAAAAACAAAAACACAAAGAAAATTGGGTTGCCTCCCAACTAGCGCTATCGTTTAACGCCCCTAGCTAGGCATAAAAGCGAAGATAGATCAAAGTAGTGCCATCTTTGGCACTTGATTCATAGGTAGCTCGCATGATAGATTCATAAGATAATTTGAATTTCTTTCTTGGAAAGTGCTCCATGCCTTTCTTTAATGGAAATTGGAATCTAATATTCCCTTCCTTCATATCAATAATCGCACCAATCGTTTTAAGGAAAGGTCTACCAAGAATAATAGGGCAAGAAAGATTGCAATCTATATCAAGAACGATAAAATCTACGGGCACCAAATTTCTATTTGCAACAATGAGAACATCATTGATCCTTCCCATTGGCTTTTTAATAGTGGAATCCGCAAGGTGCAAATTTAAAGAGCAATCATCAAGATCATGGAAACCTAGAATATCACATAAAGTTTTCGGAATCGTGGAAACACTAGCACGCAAATCACACAAAGCAAAACACTCATGATCTTTAATTTTAATCTTTATAGCAGGTTCCCACTCATCATTAAGTTTTCTAGGTATAGAAACTTCCAAATTAAGTTTTTCATCAAAAGATTGTATCAAGGTATCAACAATATGTTTGGTAAAAGCTTTATTTTGACTATAAGCATGAGGAGAATTAACAACGGATTGCAACAAGGAAATACAACTTTCTAAAGAACAATTATCATAATCAAATTCCTTGAAATCCGAGATAGTGGGTTCAATACTATTTAAAGTCATGACCTCTCCAATCCCACTTTTACCAAATTTAGCATCAAGATCTAAAAACTCCGAATTATTGGGATGCCAAGTTGACTCATCTCCAGTCCCATTATTATCAAGATTCATATTGCAAACAAATATCTAATAGGAGACACGTCAATAACTTTAAGATCTTCATCATCATTTTCATGGAAACTAGAAGAACACGCTTTTACAAAGCAATCTTTCTTAGCACGCAATCTAGCGGTTCTTTCTTTGCACTCGTCAATGGACACTCTCATTGCTTTGAGAGACTCATTGATATCATGATTAGGGGAAGTAGATCTAAGTTTAAGAGAATCAACATCAAGCGAAAGTCTATCAACGTTCCTAGCCAAATCATCAACTTTGAGAAATTTTTCTTCAAGCAAGGCATTAAAATTCTTTTGAGAGACCATAAATTCTTTCACACTATTTTCAAAATCAGAGGGCATCTTATTAAAATTACCATAAGAATTATTGTAGGAATTTCCATAATTATTAGAGGAATTGTTAGGGAACGGTCTAGGATTAAAGTTTCCTCTATAAGCATTGTTTCCGAAATTATTCCTACCAACAAAATTTACATCCATAGATTCATTATTATTCTCAATCAAGGTAGATAAAGGCATATCATTGGGATCAATAGAAGCACTCTTAGTAGCAAACAATCTCATAAGCTCATCCATCTTTCCACTCAAAACATTAATTTCTTCTATAGCATGCAATTTTTTACTAGTAGCTCGTTCGGTGTGCCATTGAGAATAATTAGCCATAATATTATCAAGAAGTTTTGTAGCATCTCCTAAAGTGATTTCCATAAACGTGCCTCTAGCGGCTGAATCTAAAAGATTTCTAGAAGCAAAGTTTCATCTGGCATAATTTTTTTGTATGATCATCCATAAATTCAAACCATGAGTAGGGTAATTGTGAACCATTAATTTCATTCTTTCCCAAGATTGGGCAACATGCTCATGATCAAGTTGTTTAAAATTCATAATATCGTTCCTAAGGGAGATGATCTTAGCGGGAGGAAAATACATAGAGATAAAAGTATCTTTGCACTTGTTCCAAGAATCAATACTATTTTTACACAAAGACGAAAACCAAACTTTAGCACGATCTCTAAGTGAAAACGGAAATAACTTCAATTTAACAATATCATTATCTATATCTTTTTTCTTTTGCATCTCACACAAATCAACAAAGTTGTTTAGATGGGTAGCGGCATCTTCACTAGGAAGGCCGGAGAATTGATCTTTCATAACAAGATTCAGCAAAGCAGCATTGATTTCACAAGACTCAACATCATTAAGAGGAGCAATCGGAGTACTAAGGAAATCATTATTATTGTTATTGGAGAAATCGCACAATTTGGTATTATCTTGAGCCATGGCAACAAGTAATCCAACACACAAGCAAACAGGAAAAGGCAAGCGAAAGAGAGAGGAAGAAGAAGGCAAGCGGAAAAGAGAGAAGATTGGGAAAGAGAGGGCGAATAAAACGGCAAGAGTGAAGTGGGGGAGAGGAAAACGAGAGGCAAATGGAAAATAATGTAAATGTGAGGGAGATGAGTTTGTGATGGGTACTTGGTATGTCTTGACTTGAGCGAAGACCTCCCCGGCAACGGCGCTAGAAATCCTTCTTGCTACATCTTGAGCTTGCTTGGTTTTCCTTGAAGAGGAAAGGGTGATGCAACACAGTAGCTTAAGTATTTCCCTCAGTTTTTGAGAACCAAGGTATCAATCCAGTAGGAGGCTCCTCACAAGTCCCACGAACCTACACAAACAAACAAAGAACTCGCAACCAACGCGATAAAGGTGTTGTAAATCCCTTCACGACCACTTGCGAAAGTGAGATATGATAGAGATAATATGATAAGATAAATATTTTTTTGGTATTTTATAATATAGATGCAAAAAGTAAAGATGCAAATAAAAGTAGATTGAAAGCTTATATGATAAAAGATAGACCTGGTGGCCATAGGTTTCACTAGAGGCTTCTCTCAAGATAGCACAAGTATTACACAGGGTGAACAAATTACTGTCGAGCAATTGATAGAAAAGCGAATAATTATGAGATTATCTAGGCATGATCATGTATATAGGCATCACGTCCGTGACAAGTAGACCGACTCCTGCCTGCATCTACTACTATTACTCCACACATCGACCGCTATCCAGCATGCATCTAGAGTATTAAGTTCAAAACAACAGAGTAACGCATTAACAAAGATGACATGATGTAGAGCGATAAACTCAAGCAATATGATATAAACCCCATCTTTTTATCCTCGATGGTAACAATACAATACATGCCTTGTAACCCTTTCTGTCACTGGGTAAGGACACTGCAAGATTGAACCCAAAGCTAAGCACTTCTCCCATGGCAAGAAAGATCAATCTAGTAGGCCAAACCAAACCGATAATTAGAAGAGACTTGCAAAGATAACTCAATCATACATAAAACAATTCAGAGGAGATTCAAATATTTCTCATAGATAAACTTAATCATAAACCCAGAATTCATCTGATCTCGATAAACACACCACAAAAAGATTTTACATCGAATAGATCTCCACAAGATAGGGGGAGAACATTGTATTGAGATCCAAAAAGAGAGAAGAAGCCATCTAGCTAATAACTATGGACCTGAAGGTCTGTGGTAAACTACTCACAACTCATCGGAAGGGCTATGGTGTTGATGTATAAGCCCTCCATGGTCAATTCCCCCTCCGGCGGAGCACCGGCAAAGGCTCCAAGATGGGATCTTGCGGATACAGAAGGTTACGGTGGCGGAAATATTTCTTTGGTGGCTCCCTGGATGTTTTCGGGGTACATAGGTATATATAGGAGGAAGAAGTACGTTGGTGGCCGCTTGAGGGGCCCAGGAGATAGGGGGTGCGCCCAGGAGGGGTGGGCGCGCCCTCCTATCTCCTGGCCGCCTCGTTTGCTTCTTGACTTGCACTCCAAGTTCTTAGGATCACGTTCATTCCAAAAATCACGCTCCCGAAGGTTTCATTCCGTTTGGACTACGTTTGATATTCCTTTTCTTCGAAAGACTGAAATAGGCAAAAAAACAGCAATACGGGCTGGGCCTCCGGTTAGTAGGTTAGTCCCAAAAATGATATAAATGTGTAAAATAATGCCCATAAATATCCAAAACAGGTAATATAATAGCATGGAACATTCAAAAATTATAGATACGTTGGAGACGTATCATGCCTCCATGTGCTCGTCCTTCAGGGTATACTCTTTGTTGGAGAAGTTGACGAGGAGCTGGGAATCGCCCCTGATGGTGAGGCACTTCACCCCCAGCGCCGCTGCAGCTCTGAGGCCGGCAATCAGGCCCTCATACTCTGTGATGTTTTTGGAGACCTTTTCGCCCTGCTAGAAGCAGAGTTCCACAGTGTAGCAGAGCTTGTCCTTGGTTGGTGAGATGAGCACTGCTCCAGCCCCCGCGCCCTGACGTGCGAATGCACCATTGAAGTACATGATCCACCCGTCTGACACCTCATCTCCGGGCAGGAGGGAGCGATCCTCGCATATATCGCGGCTAGGGGAGTTAGTCTATTCCACCATGAAATTTGTGAGGGTCGCGCCCTTGATGACCCTGGTGGTGCTGAACTCCAGCTGGAACGCCTGCAGCTCAATGTTCCACTCTGCGACCCTTCTGGCAGCATTAGGGCTCCAGAGTACCCTCTCCAGTGGCTAGGATGAGACAACTTTGATGGGGTGGCCCTGGAAGTAGTGGCGCAGCTTCCGGGAGGCGACGAGGAGCGCGAGCAAGTGCTTTTGTGGCATGGGGTAGCGTGCCCGTGCCTCTCATAGCACCGTGCTGACGAAGTAGACCAGATGCTCAACGAGGGAGGGGTGTTGGCGAGGTCTTGTATCTCTTGAGGGTGCGGGCCTTGCCGTTTGGCACATCAGCCATAGCCTCATGAGCCCCGCCGGCTGGGGGGTCGGCTGGGGCCTCAGGAGTGATGTTGTTCGGTGGTGCAGCCTCAGGAGCTCCATCCTGGGGCTTGTGCGGCGCCTAGGCACCCCGCCGTGGGCCCTCGGCCGGGCGCTCTTCTCTCAGTGCCACCAGAGCGGCGCTAGTGGAGTGAGGCGTGGCGGCCAAGTAGAGCACCAAGGGCTCGAGGGGGCACGACACCACCATCACGGGCGGGCTGGTGAGGTATCTCTTGTGGTCTTGGAAAGCCGCGTCAGCTTCAGGGGTCCACTCGAACGGCCCTTTCCTTTTCATCAGCGAGGTCACGCGGCCCGCCAGCTTCTGCATCTCCTTGAGGGTTTGTGGCGGGCTCATGTCTTCTATGGCCTTGACTTTCTTCGAGTTGGCCTCGATTCCTCTGTGTGACACCAGGAAACCCAGCAGCTTGCCAGAGGGGACGCCAAACACACACTTCTCAGGGTTGAGCTGGAGGTCCACCTTGCGCAGGCTAGCAAATGTTTCCTCCAGGTCCTCGATCAGGGTCCTTGCCTCCTGAGACTTTACCACTATGTCATTGATGTAGGCCTCAGCGTTCCTTCCGAGCTGTTGGCCCAGAGCAGTATACATTAGCCGTTGAAAGGTGGCTCTAGCATTACATAGTCCGAACGGCATGCAGATGTAGCAGTACACCCCACATTGGGTCAGGAACGCCATCTTCTCCACATCTTGCACAACCATCTTGATCTAGTGGTAGCCTGAGAAGGCGTCCAAAAAGCACAACAGATCACACTCATCGGTGGAGTCGATAATCTGATCGATGCGCGGGAGCTGGAAGGGGTCCTGAGGGCAAGCCTTGTTGAGGTTGGTGAAGTCGACACACATGCGGTCCTTCCCACCCTTCTTGGGAACAATAACCGGGTTCGCCAACCACTCCGGGTACCGCACCTCTCGGATGACGCTGGCATCCTGCAGCTTGTGGATCTGTTGGATGATGAACGCTTGCTTCTTTGTGGACTGCCCACGTGCCTTCTGCTTCACTGGGCGCATGTTTGGGCACACCCTTAGGTGGTGCTCGATTATCCCCCTCGGGATTCCAACCAGGTCCTTGGGTTCCCATGTGAATACTTCCTTGTTGGCGTGCAAGAAGCTGACCAATGCTCTTTCCTGGTCCGGGGAGAGGCCGGCACCTATGGTGAAGGTGGCGCCAGATGCTCCATCTTCATCAACTGGTACTTGTTTCATCTCAGCTCGATCTTGAGAAAACAACCGCTTCTTGGCCGGTGCAACCCTCGGGGCCTCTGGAGCCCCTTTCCCACTTGACTGCTCAGCTACTGCGGTCTTGAAGGTAAGCTTGAGGGCCAGCAGCTGTCGGCATCCTGGATATGGGGGTATCCAGCCTTGCCTGCCTGCGGCCCACCATGTGGCTCCATCGACGGCCTGGTACGGCCCAGCTTCAGCATCAACAACACAAGACCCTCGCGAGGGGCCAAACCTCGTGAGGCGGACGATGCCAAGACCCCCGAGGGGATCGGCCTCCTCAGGCTGGCTCCCGAGGGGCAGAGAGTTCTATGCAAGGTTTACCTCATGAGGCTCAACTGACGTGAGCCATGACGACCAAGGCCAGGCGGGGGCCAGGCGGGCGCAGAGTGCAGTTTCCTCTTCGGTGCAAAGGAAGCAAGCCATAGGCGCGGAGTCCCGAGGAATCAGCCAAAGGTTTCCATTCCAGTGCAACGAGACCAAGACCGCCAGGACGGCGGGATGGATGTCATCGACGAGCCCACCGCAGCGTCACGACCAGAGGCTTTTCGCAGGCGAAGACTACTTTTGTCAGGATAAGTTGTACTACTTTTCGCCTTTCAAATCCGACCGTTGTGGGATCCCTTCCCACCAACATTTGGAAAGAGGACCAAGGCCACTATAAATAGGACTAGCCACCCCCGTAGAAGGAGGGGGACAAGTCGAACTAGCTCACACCACACCAGATCAAGAACACCTCACCTCCTGAGGCCAGTTCATCCACTGTACTAGTTCATCCTCAGTCCTCCGAGGCAATCCACCAAAACGCTGGAGTAGGGTATTACACCGCAAGGTGGCCCGAACTAGGATAAACTGTTGTGTCTCCTTGTCTCTTCGAGCTCGACGCACTAGGCTTAGGAGGATCGCTAGTAGGCAGGATGGGTAGGTTGAGATCTCCGCACGCACCCCAGAGTTCGAACCTCTCAAGGGTTTGCGAATCCCTTAATCCAACATTTGGCGCGCCAGGTAGGGGTGCGTCGGATCTTATCCTCTGTCGGTCGATCCACCACCACTCCGACACCTCCATGGCCGACGCGCGCCGGGCTCGCGCCGAGCGTCGGGCCGCAGTCGCCGCCCGCTCGCTCAGACGGCATCGGCAGGTGATGGCTGTGCCCGTCGCGCTCCATCTCCGGCGGCCAACGCCGCCACGGGCCCTACCGGCCACGAGCAGCAAGCTTCATCGCTGCACCCGTTGGTGCACCATGACGGGTGCACTGCTACTCCGTTACTGATCCTAGCAACTTCGTCATCCCACGCGCATCGCGGCCAAGCGAATGTGCAGGCCGCTCTGCTCATGGCACGGGAGCTCCTTCGCTGCCGCCCGGTTGGTGACCTCTACAAGGAGTGGCTCGATCAGATCACTGAGCTCGTTAGCGTTGCGCACGGGGGCTCCGCCAAGCTGGCTCACTCGCTGCCTCAGCAACCACCTGTAGTGGGCGACGTGGCGTACGGGGCTCCTGTACCACCTCAGGCCCAGGGTGCCATCACCGAGCCAAGGCGTGTGGCGCCATGACGCGACCCGCCTCACACTGCACCGGCTCAGGAGGACGTGAGCTGCCAGGTGGTGCAGCGCCTCCAAGGAGAAGCGCGCGTGCTTCCAGCACCCCAGCATTAGGCCCGCGTACTGCCGCAGGAGGTGGCGGTGCGCGTGCACGAAGATCAGTTTCCGCTCCCTCGAAGACCTCCGGTGGCCACGGCAGGATGCCGCGCGTTCACTCTGGAGCTCCACAACATCGTCTAGCCAAGCAAGTTCAAGCTTGACCTGCCTCCACGCTACGACGGCCCCGCCGACCCCGCCAAGTTCCTGCAGCTCTATGAGATGAGCATCGAGGTGGCCAGCGGCGATGAGAAGATCATGGCGAACTTGTTCCCGATGGCCCTCAAGGATGGCGCACATTCTTCGCTCCTGAACTTGACCGAGGGGTCGGTTTCTTCCTGGGAGGAGATGTGCAGCCGCTTCATCGCCAACTTCTGGGGCATTCGCGACCGTCTGCCGGCCGCGGGTGACCTGCATCGCATCAAGCAGCAACCTGGAGAGACCCTGCAGAAGTATATCCAGTGCTTCAACAACATTCGCCTCAAGATCCCCAAGGTGTCGGATGAGGCCATCATCTCAGCGTTCACTGATGGCGTCCGTGATGTCAAGATGAAGGAAGAGCTTGCCATCCATGAGGATCTATGCACCACTCTGGAGATGTTCAACATGGCGAACAAGTGCGCAAGGGCTAAGGAGGGATGCCTCTCCCTCCTCGAGCTCCTCGATGCTGATCCAGAAGACAAGAAGACCAAGACCAAGGATGTGAAGCGCAAGGGGCCAGCCGTGCTTGTGGCCGAACCAGAGATGAAGCGCGGATGCGACCACCCTGAGTCATCCAAGAGCAACCGACCGTTCTGCGTCTTCCACAACGTTCACAACCACAACACCAACGACTGCCACGAGCTCAGGGCCCTCCGCAATGGGCGCCTCGGTCGACGCCCCGAGCGCAACGATCGAGGCTAGGGTCGTGGAGGCGGCCGTGGTGGAGGACGTCGGGACGGACGTGACCATCATCAGGAGTGGCGTGACCAGCCTCATGAGGACCTCTGGCAGGGCCAGCCTCGCGAGAGCGCCTGGAGGGAGCAGCCTCGTGAGGAGCGCCCTCAGGGCAATGCTGCTCTGCCTCCTCCGCCTCGACCACCAAGAAGGAATGAAGATCACCACCAGGACGAGGGGGCTGGGGGCTTCCAAGAGCCTCGAGCCATCACCTGCATCTTGGGCGGCTCACAGGCCCCGGCTTCCCACTGCGTCTTCAAGCAGTTCGCATGTGAGCTGAACACAGTGCTCCCCAAGCCCGAAGCGACTTGCCCTCTCAGGTGGTCCAAGTGCGCCATCACCTTCAATTCCTCAGACCAGCTCAAGTGCGCGGCCACTGCTGGCGCGCTCCCTATGCTCTACTCCCCCGTCATCAGCAATGTGGTCGTCACCAAGACTCTCAATTGATGGTGCAGCAGGGCTCAATGTGTTCTATCTGTTCAGACATTCGACAGGCTCCAAGTGCCGTACTACCAACTTCACCCAACCAAGCCATTTTCAGGAGAGACCGATGGTTCTACACACTCGATAGGGCAGGTTCGCCTCCCTGTCACCTTCAGCGAGCGCAACAACTACCACACTGAGCTCATCGACATCGCCGACATCTGCCTACCCTACAACGCCATCCTAGGGTATCCAGCACTGGCCAAGTTCATGGCGGCTACGCACCACGGCTACAACGTCCTCAAGATGCCAGGAAGCGGCGGCATCAGCACGGTCGCCTGTCAAGAGAAGGATGCGGTGTGCTCCCTCGAGTGCGCCTTCCAGGCTGCAGCGGTCGAGAACCCTGAAGACGAAGACGGCGCCCTCCCTCCTGAGGTCGCCCCCAAAGACGAAGAAGCTGCAGCTGGGACAGGGGTCTCATGAAGGAGCATCACTCGAGGACATTGCATTGAGCCTCGCGTCTCCGGACGCAGCACTGTCACCCATCGCATAGGGAGGCACGCCCAGTGCCCCCCTCAGGTTGGGCTCGGGGGCTCTCCTTTGGAGGGCCTCAGACCTAGCCAGGGTCACGAGGGAGGCACTCAGGCACCATGTGGAGGCACTCTTCAGAGCACACTTCCCAGGAGAAGGCAGCAGACGTGAGGCACCAGGTGTTTAGGAGTTCATCAGCAAGGCAATCGAGGAGACAAGAAGCAAGGGTTCTGCAAGGCGATTGTCGCCTGCCGCGCGGCGCAGCTCACTGCCCCGGCGAGGGTAAGGAGTTCCGCGTCTGCATCGACATCCCCGGGCTCAACAGGGCCGCGTCTCGGCAACTCATCTGGTCGTCTCGTGTCAGCCGATGCGAGGGTCCACCTCATAGCTACGTCTGCATGCCCTTCGGCCTACCGGGCGCGGCTGAAGCATTCCAGCGCTGCATGAAGTACGCCTTGATGGCTTGCAAGGCCAGGCACCAGGCGATCCTGGTGGAGATGGAACCTTCAGGAGCCTCTCGGTCCCTCTGAGCCTCCCAGGCTCGGCACCAGAGCGTCTCGTGAGGAACGACTCCAGCAGCGCATGTTTTTTGGCTACTTCAACACCTCTTCAACGACGGTACTAGGTGACATCTCTCTAGTTCATTTAGTCCGGGGGCGCCCCTCGGGCTGCATCATCCCCAGGCCGTGTGGGTCTGTCCCTGCGCCATGTATCCCTTCTGCATCAATCAGAACTAGCTTACAATCCTTCACAATGTACTTTCAATTAGTAACTACCTGATCGGCGCTTCGTTGCTAAGAACGTCTCGTGCCCTTGCAAGGCCTCCCACGACCGCCTCATGATTAAGGACTGGCATGGCGTCTGTGCTCGGGTTCGTCCCTGCAGCATTGCTAAATCCAAGAGGCTGAGCTCTGGCTCACGAGCCAGTCCCCGTGCACGTCACCTCCCATGGCCCTTCATGCCTTGTTCTCGCATGAGCTAATCGCGGGTGGATGAGTGAGGGTGCACGACCTGGTGCCCCCGTGGCCACGGGAACCGCGCGCCGGTTGTTTTTCTTCAGGATTTTTGCATGAGAAGACTGGGCATGGCATCTGTGCTCGGGTCTGTCCCTGCAGCATCGATAAACCCAATGGCTGAGCTCTGTCTGGCGGGCCGGTCCCGTTCACATCACCTCCTCGGGTCGTTGGTGTCTGGCCTTCTCATGCAATAACCTTAGGAGACTCATTCGGCGCAGGCTGCCTAACCATCTCGCAGGATTAACGCAAGCATCCCCAATCAAGACCAGGCGCAACCCGCCTTGAGGTAGGGCCTCGTGAGTCCCGCGCTGGCTCACGGGTCCCCATACACACCTCCTCCAGCCCTACCGTGCAAGCCACGTGTCAGGGCGGGGCTGTACACGCCCCGGGGGCTCTCCTCGGAGGGAGCCCCCTCCCACGCACCAGTGGAAGCACCATGCTCCGCGCTGGCCGTCGACAGTGTCGAGGAGCGGCTACGCTCGTGCAAGATCGGAAACGCTATGCTCCGCGCTGGTGATAAACAACTGGGGGTGGCCTCACGGCCACATTAACCTCAGGGAACCTCCGGGCTCAGTGACCAGCCTCACTGTGCTGCTCTCCCTCGGGAGGGTAGCGCGAGGGGGCTAGGCACGGGAGCTATGCTCAGGTTATGCTTGGCGTACCCCACCTCGCCAGGCCTCACGGGCCTGGTCTTCAGCTTCATTAGGCGGTCGTGCTTCGTAGCCTGCTCCAAGGCCGCCTTCTTCACCTCGGCGTCTCGATCAGCGACAGCGGCCTCCTGGGCCTTTAGCTTCTCCTCACGCTCCTGGAGCTGGCTGGCTTGGGCAGCCTGCTGATCCTAAAGAGCCTTTAGTTCAGCCTCCATGTAGCAACCGGATTTTCGGGATATTAATTTCCCAGAAAATGGCCCTTGTGCTCACCAGCCCCAGGATTACTGTTAGCTGATGAGACACCAACTTGATACAGAAACTCCAAGCAAAATACATAATATGTAGTACAAGACCATTCTGGCCTATGAGTACAACACAAGGTTTCTAGTGGCTGATGGCGGAAGCGGTTTGTGGTTCATCAGCGTCTATGGGACTCTGATACGTCTCCAACATATCTATAATTTTTGATTGTTCCATGCTATTATATTATCTGTTTTGAATGATTATGGGCTTTATTATACACTTTTATATTACTTTTGGGACTAACCTATTAATCGGAGGCCCAGCCCATATTGCTGTTTTATTGCCTGTTTCAATATTTCAAAGAACGGGAATATCAAACGGAATGAAATCTTCGGCATCGTGATTTTTTGGAAGAATATCATCCTGGAGGCTTGGAGATCAAGTCAGAAGACCCTCGAGGAGCCCAGGAGATAGCCCCCCCCTAATGGGCGCGCCCCTTGTCTCGTGGACCCCTCGAGCACCCCCCAACCGACTTCTTTCGCCTATATATTCCCTCGTACCCTAAAACCATTGAATATCAAGATAGATCGGGAGTTCCGCCGCCGCAAGCCTCTGTAGCCACCAAAAACCTCTCGGGAGCCCGTTTCGGCACCCTGCCGGAGGGGGAACCCATCACCGGTGGCCATCTTCATCATCCCGGTGCTCTCCATGACGAGGGAGTAGTTCACCCTCGAGGCTGAGGGTATGTACCAGTAGCTATCTGTTTGATATCTCTCTCTCGTGTTCTCTCTCGTGTTCCCTCTATGGCACGATCTTGATGTATCCCAAGCTTTGCTATTGTAGTTGGATCTTATGATGTTTCTCCCCCTCTACTCTCTTGTGATGAATTGAGTTTTCCCCTTTGAAGTTATCTTATCGAATTGAGTCTTTTATGAGAACACTTGATGTATGTCTTGCCGTGCTTATTTGTGGTGACAATGGGATATCATGTGCCTCTTGATGTATGTTTTAGTGACCAACTTGCGGGTTCCGCCCATGAACCTATGCATAGGGGTTGGCACACGTTCTTGACTCTTCGGTAGAAACTTTGGGGCACTCTTTGAAGTACTTTGTGTTGGTTGAATAGATGAATCTGAGATTGTGTGATGCATATCGTATAATCATGCCCACGGATACTTGAGGTGACAATGGAGTATCTAGGTGACATTAGGGTTTTGGTTGATTTGTGTCTTAAGGTGTTATTCTAGTATGAACTCTTGAATAGATTGATCCGAAAGAATAACTTTGAGGTGGTTTCGTACCCTACCATAATCTCTTCGTTTGTTCTCTGCTATTAGTGTATTTGGAGTGACTCTTTGTTGCATGTTGAGGGCTTGTCATATGATCTATCTATGTTATTATTGTTGAGAGAACTTGCACTAGTGAAAGTATGAATCCTAGGTCTTGTTTCCTATCATTGCAATACCGTTTACGCTCACTTTTATCGCTCGCTACCTTGCTGTTTTTATTATTTCAGATTACAATTACCTTTATCTAACATCCATATTGCACTTGTATCACCATCTCTTCGCTGAACTAGTGCACCTATACAAATTACCATTGTATTGGGTGTGTTGGGGACACAATAGACTTTTTGTTATTTGGTTGCAGGGTTGCTTGAGAGAGACCATCTTCATCCTACGCCTCCTACGGATTGATAAACCTTAGGTCATCCACTTGAGGGAAATTTGCTACTGTCCTACAAACCTGTGCACTTGCAGGCCCAACAACGTCTACAAGAAGAAGGTTGTGTAGTAGACATTAGACTCCATTTTCCCACAGGAACAGCTGACCAGGATAACTCCTATCTTCGCGAGGCTGCTATCACCATTGCGTAGGTTCCAGGGCTGTCATCGCAACGCTCCTCTCCGTGCAAGAAATCTGGCCAAGACAATAGCCAGGGACAAGACAATGAGTACTTCTGAATGTACTCGCAAACATTATGAACACATGTATAACAATATGAATGATAATTATGCTCTGAAATATTTCATGATCACAACGTCAGTCACAAAATAAAATCCATGATGCACGCAAACATGTTATTCATAACATGAATATGCAATAATGGAGTGGATATGGAATGCACCGATTGGTTGTCTGAAGCGACGCCTCGAAAGGATAATAATTTAAAGCATGCCTCAGTCGGACGTTTGAGCGACACCACATAAAGGGCTTATAAGTAATTTAAATGACAAGCATGCCACAGTCGGGCGTCTGAGCGACACCACATAAAGGGCTTATAAATAATTTAAATAACACGCATGCCACAGTCGGCCGTCTGAGCGACACCACATAAATGGCTTATAAATAATTTAAATAGCAAGCATGCCAAAGTCGGGAGTCTGAGCGACACCACATAAAGGGCTTATAAGAGAATAATCACAGTGAACATTCAGGAGGTAGAACCATCCCAGGGATACTCAATAATTCAAATAATGTAAATGGTTAGTCCAAAAATAATATAATCATAATCATCATATGTCACAGGTCATAATCAATGTTCTGATTTAGCAGTTTTTCCTCCGAAGACCGACACTAAGACTGACACTTGACCCATCCCAGACTGTAGTCCTTAACCATGGACACGGCTATTCGAATAGATGTAATCTCTGCAGAGGGTGTACTCTATACCCACGAGTAACGGATTCCTTTAGTCCATCGGGACTAATTCCGTCTACGGTCTTTTAATTGAAAACACACCTGACTGCCCACACCAGCCTGACTTACCGGTGTCTGGAATCACCCACGACACTCGTTAAGCAAAACTCTAAGTGGGAAGGCTACAACCTCGATTAGCATGGGATCACAAAATTTATAATGCGCACAAACTAGGGGAGCTACCCCCTCTGCTACAACCGGAAACACCCATGCCCCCGGACTAGGTGGCATGCCTACCGGATGCAGCCGATATCTTCCACCATGGCCTCTCTGTATGGTGTGTGCTAGAAAGGGGTTGACAACTTACTGAACTGTACCCTACCTATGGCAGGGACACGTGGTAGTACGAAACAAGTATGAGGGTTACTGGAACAAGACTCGATCTATGGCCGACTCAGGAGGTTTAAGTGTTCCTTGCATGATTAGCATAACCCATATGTTTCAACCAATAGACAGAATCCCCACTCATCATACCTCACTATGCCATACCGGACACAACCGTCTCGACGAAGACCAGAGACAAGCTCGTGTCTACCCAAAACAGAGTCTTTCCTGGATTCCTTCCGATAGGCATGAAAGGCATATGAGGATGATTACTATCACAAGCATATCAAATTCAAACAGCAAGGAACAATCATTATGCGCTCATGAGTATGATCATATCATCACATAAAATAACGAATACTTCGTGTTAAGGTGGTGTTATAACCGTATCAAACAACACACAACAATATTATGCCAGGGTTCAGAATGCTTGCCTTCAAGAGTATGCAAGTGGGGTGCATTTTTTGAAAGTTGCTTCCTTCTTCAAAATCCTATTTTGAGAAAATTTAAATTAACACATATTTCAAAACAGTACAAAAAAGTTGTTTGGAAAATTTTCAAATAAATATGAAAATAAATTAGACAGAATTTGGGAAATAACAGAAAAAGAATCAAATCATTTGGACTTATATTTAAAAAGATATAGCCAGTCAAAGTTTTAGTCAAATTCTGTTTTTAATAAATAAATAAAAGAAATAAAAAAAGGTTCGGGGGGGAGGCGTACTCTGCGTTCACACTTCCACTTATGCCAGCGCGGACAGCTCGTGGGTCACTGACAGTGGGTCCCTTGGGCCCACTGGTCAGGTTTGATCAGTCGCCCGCCTTCTTTCTCCTCTGCCCGAGCGGAGGCGGGGCTCCGCTGATCGCCATCGACGAACAGCGGCTCCCAGCGGGGTTCTGAGGGCGGGGATGGATCCGCTGGTCCAGGGCGGTCCTCCCGATGGTCGAGAGGGTGGCGGGGACGGAGGGAGTCGCCAGCGGCGTGCTCTGCGGTGGACGGTGGCTTCGAGAGAATTGAGGACTAGAGCTACGGTGGTTCCTGATCATGTTTGAGAGGTGGGGTGGCTCCCCAAGGTCTAGGAGAGTCGAATGGCGGTATTGGATGGACCGGGGAGGCTCTGCTTGCGACGAACGGGACTGGAGGGCGGCGGCGGCCGAACTGGCCGGAGACGGGGAAGACGGCCTCCCTTCACCCATAGCTGGGTGTGGGGGCACTAGGGTGATAGTACGAGGTTGCCTGAGTGTCCGGATGAGCTCGGGGATCCCTATTTATAGGCGGCCGAGGTCGGTTCCACGGCGGCCGGGGATAAGCTCGATGGTGAACCGCCGTTCTGTAGCCAGGGGGCACGTGGCGATGGCTGGCGGGGTTTGGCAGGGCGAGTGGATGAGCTTGGGCTGTTCCAGGGGCAGCTGGCGGGCGAGGGTGGCTCGGGCGGTGCCGTCCATGGCAGGGGCTGCTGCGGCCGTCAGCTAGCTGCCATGGCCGACCTAACAGCGGCGCTGTAGGGCGTCAAGGGTGGCTCTGCGGTGAGGGAGGAGTCGGGGCGCGCTGGCTGTGCGAGGGGAGGGGCCAGAATGGGCACGGGGAGCTGGCAGCGAGACGCGGCGGCTCGATGCACGCGCGTGCAAAACGTGCGCTCTGGGCGCGCCTAGAGCACGCACGCCAGGTGCTCGACGCAATGCCATCGTGTGCTAGAGGGCTTGAGCGAGGCTGGCAGTTAACAGGTCTGGGTTAGGGGTAGCTAGGGGCTTAGTGGACAAGCTGGTTGGGTCAGGGGATCAAGATCACAATGCAAACTAAAAATCATGCCAAATCTGGCTATGCACACAAAGTGCTCGACAGAATGCCATGGGCATCTAGGCATCTCTTGGGGTGGCCAAAAACTCCAGTTCCTAGTCTCTTTGGATGATAAAGAGGGTGGCAAGGTTTTTAGGGCAAAACCAGAAACTTGTTAGTGCAAGTTTTTGAGAAAACCAAATCTGGACAGAAACTAAAGGCTATCATTGCATGGGCCAAAAATATTTCAATGGGTCCAATCTCCTGGACTTAAGGGTTTTGTAGGGTGGTTTATAAGTAGTAGAAAGAATCATGGGCACTAGAGTAAAATAAAATAGAGTTGCAGTAGAAAACACCCAACTGGGCCAGAGAGCAAAAGAGGATGATTTGCTCAAATTTTTCAAAGAACACTCATGGGTTTTTGCATAAAGTTGAATCATATGCATCTACTGATATCTCCAAATTTTTATGCAATTTTTAAAGAAATATTTAAATAGCTTGCAGTGCAAACCACAAACTGATCCAGATTTGAAAACTTGAGGTAGGGCTCAAAATCTCCAAATGACTAAGAGAGGTTTTTGCATAAAACTGATGTGGGAACATCACATGTCATCCCCAAATTTTTGTGGAATTTTTAAAGGAGTATTTAATAGGGTTGTAGTGCAAATGGGACCCTAAATCTTATAAAAATCATTTTTAAAAGAAATAGAGCTCAGGGAAAATAATCATATAAATAATTCCACTGATAAAATAAATGTTTCTGGAGAGGGTATACAAGTCCAACAATATTTTTGGAAAGTTTTCTATTTGGAGGAAAAACTCCACAACTCAGAAGAAAAGAGTGGTTCTGAAATCAAAGGATAAATCCAGGAATAAAAAATTAATTTACCAAGGCAAAATTTTAATTAAAAAATCATGGTTAAATTTTTGGGGTGTTACAACACTACCCCCCTTAAGAAAAATCTCATCCTCGAGATTTGCTAAGGATTGTTTTGAAAATATTACTCCTACCACATCAAAGTAATATCACAAAATTAACCATCCTACTCATGTAATTAAAACGTGGCTACAGTAAGTGGGAAATTAAATGGTAAACTACAGTGTGGAATACTGGCGTTGCATGGAAAAATCTACGGGAAACTTCTATTTTAGGTTACAGTAAATTTAGAATAAACTTCTAAATTCCTAAAATACGTTGGTCGTACCCGAGAGCACAGTGCTCTCTCTGGCTGACAGGTGGACCCGCGGTCCACTGTCAGTCTCTTGTTCTACCTCTGGCTCTCTCTTCTTCCTCTCTCTCGCACGCTTTCCCGTGCTTTCTCCACCGATGACGTCTAGCGCGTAGAGCATCTAGGCCATACTGCGGTAGTGCGCGGCGTGCTAGCTGCCGGTGCAGCGTGCACTCACCTCGCGGGCTAGTGCGCTGTCGGCACTGCTCGCGGATTCGTCTCCGAACACCGACGATCGAGCGACGAGCGGCGCTGGTGGACTTCGCCCACCGTACACCAATCTCGAGCTATAAAATGACTGAGGTGCTCCTTTCTTCTTCCTCACACCTAGCCTTGCTTCTCCTTCTCCTTCCTTCTCCTCCATTTCTGTTTGCAGGAGCTCGAAACGAGGCTCTAATGGTGAAGGTGATGCCGGACTGGTTTGTGATCCTGATGTGCGGAGGGTTGGCGACGTTGCTGGGGTTCTCTGTGCTCTTGTGCGTGATGATCTTTGATGATCCGTCGTGATGCGGCCGCTCGAGTGTTAGCTCTCCGCGGTGGCGGTGATCATGAGGATTAAGTGTGGTGTCGGGTCCTAACTATTGTCGGTGTGCTGGGGGCAACTTGCACCCGAATAATTACCCACAAATCTCTCCTTCAAAGACTGTGGTGCTAGTGAGGTGATCAGTTAGGTGTAACATGTGCACGTGCATTTGCAATTACTGCATGTGGTCGAGTGGTTGTGGTTGTGAGTCTGCTATCGTGGTGCTGCGGGAATAAAAATCTATGTCGTGAAGAGATATACGCTGCAACAACTCAGGGAAAAATCTCACTTCAGAATTTACCGAGAGTGAAAACAGTTAATAAAAATTAACAGCAGTAAAAACCACTCACATTAATTGAAACTAAGAATTTAATTCATCGCACAAATTTTGGATACCACGCATAAGTGGCAACACATAAATAAATGCTGAGACAATAAACATAGTAGTGACGTCTACAATGACAATGGTAAATGGACAGGGTCCTGAGAAAATGTCTCTGGGATTGGGGCACATTCTTCTTCTATCGGGGGAAGCGGATTGACTAGTCGATGAACGCGTCTCGCCTGGTCGGGCCTTAGTGGTCTGCCGATGGCGATCTGAGGATTTAAATCAGCGAGGTTCTGGATATAACCCATTACTCGTTGGGTCAAATGCTCTTGAGCGATGACATATTGGGCAAGGTTGGCCAGTACCGGGTCTCTCTCGATTCGTCCACCGGGAAAAGATACTACTTCTCCGGGTGCTGCATGACTCGGGAAGTAATAATACCCTCGTTCGCTGGCATAGGGTACCGTGAATCGAAGGCGAGCAAGCACTTCATACGCAACAGCTTCTATGGCCGTTTGTGGAGTCGGCATAGACTTCCCCACGAAGGAGACTTCCGTTGGGTCTTGGTTTGGGTTTGTGGGAGGGATGTGCACCACTGCCCAATATTTCAAGGTGGATGGGGTGATCCTCGATTTGAGCAACTCGTACTGGGGTGGATGGGTAGCACTCATGGTACTACAGGTAAAGTCCCACAATATTTTAACAAAGCTACCTGGGGTTGCATCTGGAGTTCTCAGATAAATACTAGGGCTCGGCATGGCAAAGAAATGGCTGTGAGAGTTGTGTACAAGGTGAGGGATACCCAGCAAGGTCACGAGGTGGCCTTTTATATAGCATTGGGGCTGGGTTATCAATTATGGTGTGGGGCAACTAGTTTGTTGAATCTGCTTTATGGGGTCGGGGTCAATGCTACAGATGCACATATCTCACAAAAGTGACGCATTACTATGGGTGTCGTCGGGGTGGTTTTTGGTAGCTGTGCCCGGAATTAAAAATGCAACCGCACGCTAACATACTTATGCATGGCTACTATTTGAAATAGAGGCACACAAGCAGGCTGCGATTATTTATGGCGATGCAAGATTACACAATTACAGGACGTGGACATGCTAAGACTCGGTACTACTCGAGTGACTTAGTCTACCTCGTTAATGTCTAAGCGGGCATGCCTTGTGGACGTCGAGGCTTCTCCACGGGTCTCACCGTCGGGGTTAGCTGGATAGAGTTGATGAGCTGCATGGTCGGGGTAGCAATGATGACCATCGCGGGGGTTGTTGGCCACAATCCCGTTGGAGCGTGTTCCCAAAAGGCGACGAAGCACTTCCGGGGAGACCAAAGCATTTTGGTCGACGGTTGGGCAGACCTCAAGGACTCAATCGGTTGTCCGAACAGCACGACTGGGTTGATGTCGGGCTCATCTTCTCCTCTCACCGGGGCTCGGCGAACCAGTTCTCCACGAGCTACGATCAGATCAAGGGTGATTTGATCGAACAGTTCCTCTAGTGCACTTACATAGCGCACCAGATGCAACAATGCAGGATCTGTCTCGTGATCTCCGTTGACAACCTAGGGTGGCCTACCATACACGTCATGGCTGGCATAGTAGTAGAAGGAGTGACAGTTAACTCTGGGCGACAAGTGCCTGAGTTGAACTACAACCTCTCGAGCAGCTAGTTGGATGGCCTGTGGCTCAAAGGAAGTTGTCCTTCCGGTGAACCTGTAGGGGCGTTCTGGCAATAGACCCCTACCATAGATGTGCACAGTGGCCCAGAATTGACGGCTCTCACCGCTCATGGGCCCTTGGTACACAACATATTCTGGGGGCTCCTCTAATGCAAAGGCACGGCGGGTGAGGTTTGTTAGCACGGTCACAAAACCTCCAAGGTTGTTTGCTATGGTCTCATTGTGCATGACGGGGCCAGGCATTATGGCTTGGTTTGGGAAAGAGGTTGTGTTGTGCTGGGTTGAGGCTAGCGTGTCCTTTTTATAGAAAAAGGGGACGGAGTCCTTCGCACGCTTGCGTATGAGACAATTTAGGTGTCGGTCACTGGCGCGTGATCGACAGGCTAGGATGATAGGTTGGGCACCGACTGCCAAAAGGTGTCGGGGTCACTGTGTGGCTATCTTACACGAGAAGCCTGGACGGGGTTAGGTTAAGGTCTGGTGGATTGGTTAATCTAGGTTTATTGACCTGGCTAAGATAGGATTAGCCAATGGTCAGCCTGGCTCTGATACCAAGGTTGTAGCGACCGGATTTTCGGGATATTAATTTCCCAGAAAATGGCCCTTGTGCTCACCAGCCCCAGGATTACTGTTAGCTGATGAGACAACAACATGATACAGAAACTCCAAGCAAAATACATAATATGTAGTACAAGACTATTCTGGCCTATGAGTACGACACAAGGTTTCTAGTGGCTGATGGCAGAAGCGGTTTGTGGTTCATCAGCGTCTATGGGACTCCATTTTCCCACAGGAACAGCTGACCAGGATAACTCCTATCTTCGCGAGGCTGCTATCACCATTGCGTAGGTTCCGGGGCTGTCATCGCAACGCTCCTCTCCGTGCAAGAAATCTGGCCAAGACAATAGCCAGGGACAAGCCAGTGAGTACTTTTGAATGTACTCGTAAACATTATGAACACAGGTATAACAATATGAATGATAATTATGCTCTGAAATATTTCATGATCACAACGTCAGTCACAAAATAAAATCCATGATGCATGCAAGTAGGTTATTCATAACATGAATATGCAATAATGGAGTGGATATGGAATGCACCGATCGGGTGTCTGAAGCGACGCCTCGAAAGGATAATAATTTAAAGCATGCCTTAGTCGGGCGTTTGAGCGACACCGCATAAAGGGCTTATAAGTAATTTAAATGACAAGCATGCCACAGTCGGGCGTCTGAGCGACACCACATAAAGGGCTTATAAATAATTTAAATAACACGCATTCCACAGTCGGGCGTCTGAGCGACACCACATAAAGGGCTTATAAATAATTTAAATAGCAAGCATGCCACAGTCGGGCATCTGAGCGACACCACATAAAGGGCTTATAAGAGAATAATCACAGTGAATATCCAGGAGGTAGAACCATCCCAGGGATACTCAATAATTCAAATAATGTAAATGGTTAGTCCAAAAATAATAATAAACATAATCATCATATGTCACAGGTCATAATCAATGTTCTGATTTAGCAGTTTTTCCTCCGAAGACCGACACTAAGACCGACACTTGACCCATCCCAGACTGTAGTCCTTAACCACGGACACGGCTATTCGGATAGATGTAATCTCTACAGAGGGTGTACTCTTTACCCATGAGTAACAGATTCCTTTAGTCCATCGGGACTAATTCCGTCTACGGTCTTTTAATTGAAAACACACCTGACCGCACACACCAGCCTGACTTACCGGTGTCTGGAATCACCCACGACACTCGTTAAGCAAAACTCTGAGTGGGGAGGCTACAACCTCGATTAGCATGGGATCAAAAAATTAATAACGCGCGCAAACTAGGTGAGCTACCCCCTTGCCTACAACCGGAAACACCCATGCCCCCGGACCAGGTGGCATGCCTACCGGATGCAGCCGTTATCTTCCACCATGGCCTCTCTGTACGGTGTGTACTATAAAGGGGTTGACAACTTACTGAACCGTACCCTACCTATGGCAGGGACAAGTGGTAGTACGAAACAAGTATGGGGGTTACTGGAACAAGACTCGATCTACGGCCGACTTAGGAGGTTTAAGTGTTCCCTGCATGATTAGCATAACCCATATGTTTCAACCAACAGACAGAATCACCACTCATCATACCTCACTATGCCATACCGGACACAACCGTCTCGACGAAGACCGGAGACAAGCTCATGTCTACCCAAAACAGAGTCTTTCCTGGATTCCTTCCGATAGGCATGAAAGGCATACGAGGGTGATTACTATCACAAGCATATCAAATTCCGACAGCAAGGAACATTCATTATGCACTCATGAGTATGATCATATCATCACATAAAATAACGAATACTTCGTGTTAAGGTGGTGTTATAACCGTATCAAACAACACACAACAATACTATGCCAGGGTTCAGAATGCTTGCCTTCAAGAGTATGCAAGTGGGGTGCATTTTTTTTGAAAGTTTCTTCCTTCTTCAAAATCCTATTTTGAGAAAATTTAAATTAACAAATAGTTTCAAAACAGTACAAAAAATTTGTTTGGAAAATTTTCAAATAAATATGAAAATAAACTAGACAGAATTTGGGAAACAACAGAAAAAGAATCAAATCATTTGGACTTATATTTAAAAAGATATAGCCAGTCAAAGTTTTAGTCAAATTCTGTTTTTAATAAATAAATAAAAGAAATAAAAAACGGTTCGGGGGTGGGGAAGGCGTACTCTGCGTTTACGCTTCCACTTATGCCAGCATGGACCGGCGCGTGGGTCACTGACAGTGGGTCCCTTGGGCCCACTGGTCAGGTTTGACCAATCGCCCGCCTCCTTTCTCCTTTGCCCGAGCGGAGGCGGGGCTCCGGCGATCACCGTCGATGAACGGCGGCTCCCCGCGGGGTTCTGAGGGTGGGGATGGATCCGTTGGTCCAAGGCGGTCCTCCCGGTGGTCGAGAGGGTGGCGGGGACGGAGGGAGTCACCGGCGGCGAGCTCTGCAATGGACGGTGGCCTCGGGAGAATTGGGGACTAGAGCTACGGTGGTTCCCGATCGTGTTTGAGAGGTGGGGTGGATCCGCAAGGTCTAGGAGAGTCGAATGGCGGCGCTGGATGGACCGGGGAGGCTCTGCTTGCGACGAACGGGACCGGAGGGCGGCGGCGGCCGAACTGGCCGGAGACGGAGAAGACGGCCTCCCTTCGCCGATAGCTGGGTGTGGGGGCACTAGGGGGATGGTACGAGGTTGCCTGAGTGTCCAGATGGGCTCGAGGATCCCTATTTATAGGCGGCCGAGGTCGGTTCCGCGGTGGCCGGGGATAAGCTCGACAGCGAGCCGCCGTTCTGTAGCCAGGGGGCGCGTGGCGATGGCTGGCGGGGTTTGGCGGGCGAGGGTGGCTCGGGCGGCGCCGTCCATGGCAGGGGCTGCTGCGGTCGTCAGCTAGCCGCCATGGCCGACCTAACGGCGATGTTGTAGGGCGCCAGGGGTGGCTCTGCGGTGAGGGAGGAGTCGGGGCGCGCTGGCTGTGGGAGGGGAGGGGCCAGAACGGGCACGGGGAGGCGGCAGCGAGACACGGCGGCTCGGTGCGCGCGCGTGCAAAACGTGCGCTCTGGGCGTGCCCAGAGCACGCACGCCAGGTGCTCGACGCAATGCCATAGTGTGCTAGAGGGCTTGAGGGAGGCTGGCAGTTAACAGGTCTGGGTTAGGGGTAGCTAGGGGCTTAGTGGACAAGTTGGTTGGGTCAGGGGATCAAGATCACAATGCAAACTAAAAATCATGCTAAATCTGGCTGTGCACACAAAGTGCTCGAAGAATGCCATGGGCATCTAGGCATCTCTTGGGGTGGCCAAAAACTCTTGTTCCTAGTCTCTTTGATGATAAAGAGGGTGGCAAGGTTGTTAGGGCAAAACCAGAAACTTGTTAGTGCAAGTTTTTGAGAAAACCAAATCTAGACAGAAACTAAAGGCTATCATTGCATGGGCCAAAAATATTTCAATGGGTCCAATCTCCTGGACTTAAGGGTTTTGTAGGGTAGTTTATAATTAGGAGAAAGAATCATGGGCACTAGAGTAAAATAAAATAGAGTTGTAGTAGAAAACACCCAACTGGGCCAGAGAGCAAAAGAGGATGATTTGCTCAAATTTTTCAAAGAACACTCATGGGTTTCTGCATACAGTTGAATTATATGCATCTACTGATATCTCCAAATTTTTATGCAATTTTTAAAGAAATATTTAAATAGCTTGCAGTGCAAACCACAAACTGATCCAGATTTGAAAACTTGAGGTAGGGCTCAAAATCTCCAAATGACTAAGAGAGGTTTTTGCATAAAACTGATGTAGGAACATCACATGTCATCCCCAAATTTTGGTGGAATTTTTAAAGGAGTATTTAACAGGGTTGTAGTGCAAATGGGACCCTAAATCTTATAAAAATCATTGAAAATAATCATATAAATAATTCCACTGATAAAAGAAATGTTTCTAGAGAGGGTATACAAGTCCAACAATATTTTTGGAAAGTTTTCTATTTGGAGGAAAAACTCCACAACTCAGAAGAAAAGAGTGGTTCTGAAATCAAAGGATAAATCCAGGAATAAAAATTTAATTTACCAAGGCAAAATTTTAATTGATAAATCATGGTTAAATTTTTGGGGTGTTACACTCCACCATGCGGCACCGAGCCTCAGCTTCTGTGGCCTCCTTCCGTGCCAGGTCACGCTCCGTGGAGGCCATCCCGAGCACCTTCTGGGCTTCCTCCGCAGAGCCCTAGGCCGCGCGTACAGACGCGTCGGCCTGGAGCCAGCCAGAAATCAGCCCAGGCGTCCCTGCGCTAAGCAGCGATCCGGACCCCGAAGTTCACCCTGGAGGAGGTCCAGCGTCGCCCTTGCCTCCTCCAAGGCCCCGGAGGTGGCAGGAGCGCCACGGCTCGACCACACGCTAGGCGGGGGAGGAGACGCCCTCGGCGCCAAGACAGAAGAAACCTCAGCCTCAGGAAGGACCGGGGGCTCTGGAGGCTGGGCGACCTCAGCGGCCATAGCAAGGACGAGCGCCGGCGGGGCCGGCCCCACCAAAGGCACCGGCACCTCCTGAGGACGGGCTTCCACGCCCTTGGGAGATGACGTCACCACCAGAGCTGTGGGGGCTGCAGCATTTTCCTTCACCAGGGCCGCGGTGGCCACTTCAGCGCATGTGGCTTAGTGCCCTCCTTCTGCTTCTTTGATGGCTGCTGCCTAATGATAGGCGAAGGCGCTAAGCATCGCTTCAAGAATCAACAAACAAGGCTAAGGAAAAGACTTACTAGCCGGCAAAAACATAGTTCCTCTCCAGGCTCAGCAGTGGGCGCTGAGGCGGGGCAGCCGGTGCTGAACTCCTGGGAGCAGGGGAGCTCACGGTTGGTGCCGTTCGGGATGTTGTTGGCGAAGGCGGAACGTTGCCCGGAGGAATCAGCGCGGTCCTGCCCTTCTTCACGACTGCCCGCTTGGGTTGCTTCGAAGAAGACACCCCAGATCTCGTGGTGACTCCAGAAGGGCGCGACACCTCCACCACCGGAGGCTCATCATTATTGTCGTCAGGGAAGTCACGGAGGAGCTCCCTCTGCTGCGGGGCAGAGGATTCTTCCACAACCCCGTCATCGGTGGCCTCGGAGGATTGGTCGTCGGAGGAGAGGTGCACCAAGGCGGTAGGCGGCGGGGGAGGCCCCGCCTGCACAAGCCCAAACTTGTCGAAGACCGGCATAGCAGCGGCAACCTCCTTGCTGTCATCCCAGCAGTAAAGCGGGAGCCAATCTTCTGGAGGATCGCTCGGGTCCTTCCCCGTCAGGTAGAGCAACACCTTGCTCAGCTCCTCCTCGGGAAGGGCATCCTAGCGCAGGAAGATCTTATCATCGACACTCCCAAGCTTCCACAGGGGGCGGGAGTGGTCTTGGAGCGGCGCTATGCGCTGCCTCAAGAACTCCTTAATGAACACGGCCCCCGTCAGCTTCTCGCTCCTCAGGTCCTTCTCCATCTTCTTCACCAACGGTGTTAGGGAAGGGTTGGTGATCTTCTCAGAATACCACCCCTTCTCAGAGACGGGAGTTCAATCGGCAGCTCCAATGAGCTCTGGGAGCACTTGGCATCCATCAGAACCCACCTCTTCACGGCATCCTCCAGCTTCTTCCCGGCGCGGGAGATTGCATTACCACCCCGTGTTGCAACAAAGCCGATGCACCCAACCGGATTTTCAGCAGTCATGCAAAGGAAGAAGAAATGGCGGAGTAGGGCGACGGAGGGCATCACCCCCACGAATGCCTCATAGTAGAAGGCGAAAATGGACATGAGGAGGATGGAGTTGGCATGAATATGGAGCGCGTGGAGGCCATAGTGGTGAAGGACGGCGTAGAAGAAGCGGCAGAATGGGGGCACCAGCCCCCAATAGACGCTGTGCAGAAAGAAGGGGAAGAAAGTGTTGTTCGCGGGCTCCGGCGCAGCGGTGGCCACCCGAAGCGCCATCTCCTTCCACTCGTTGTCCTCACTCGCCGTCAGGACGAGCGCGGTCTGGAGCTTCAACCCGGCCATGCAGGGCGCCAACAACACCGGCTCGTACCAGGCGAAGCCGGCAGCCGAGGCAGAAGCCGCGGTCTTATCAGCGGCCATCGAGCAAGAGATTGGGGGAAATCGGCAGATCTGGTGAGTTCTTCCGCTGCTGGGAGAAGGGGATCTGGAGCAAGATGAACAAGAGGCAATGAAATCCTGGAGGTGGGCAACAACCCTTTTCTCAGATGGAAACAGTTGCCGAGGTAGCATGGGGAAGCGGAGTCACCCACGTCCCATCAATCACCATGCGTCATCAAGGCCGCAGGCGGTTAGGACCCGCAGCGCTCCGCACTTTCCCTTTGGCTTTGCCTGGAAGCCAAGTCCGAGCGCAACTCCAGTCACGCCCGCGAAGCCCGCACTGATGAGCCTGAAGAGGAGCTACATCGCCTCGAACCAGTAAGTGTTCTTTCTTGGTCTTGCTCCTGAATCTCGATGTGATGCTTAGTATCTTTGTTTGATGTTAGGCCATAGTCATCGGGGAAGAAGAAGAAGGAGGATGCTGAGGCCACCATGGTCGAGCATGTTGTGATGGCTGCAGCAACTTCGGTAAAACGGGGCGCAGCGGCTCCTATGGCTCCAGCAGTGGCGTCGTCCTCTCGGAGCTTGGAGGCCCAGCCTCGGGAGGAGTCGGCTTCTGCGGCAGGCTGACCCAGGCGGTACCCGTCCCCGACGCGACTGTTGAGGACGGAAGGCCTCCGGAGCCCCCTCTCCTTCCTGCTGCCGCAGCTCCTCCAGTCTTGGCGCCGGGGGTGCCTCTTCTTCCACCCACCACACCATCGGGCCGTGGTGCTTCTACTGCATCCGAGGCCCTGGAAGAGGCCCGATCTGCGCTGGACCAGCTCCAGGGTGATCTTCGAGGTCGGTGCGCGGCATCGAGGCGCCTAGAGCTGGTCGCGGGGTGGTTCCAGGCCGATGCGTCTGTCTGGCGGCCTAGAGTCAAGATGCGGTATCCGTGGAGGAGGCCCGGAAGGTGGCTGGTGTAGCTGTTGTCGAGCGTGATCTAGCACTAAAGGAGGCCAAGGATGCCCAGGAGCAGTGCTATGCAGTGGAGGCTGAGCTGAAGGCCCTCCAGGATCAGCAGGCCGCCGAGGCCGGTCAGCTCTGGGAACGAGAGGAGAAGCTGAAGGCCCAGGAGGCTGCAGTTGTTGATCGTGACGCTGAGCTAAAGCAGGCAGCCCATGAGCAGACCGCAGACCGCGACTGCGTGAAGAAGTTGAAGGAGGAGGCGGAAGCGGCCTAGGCGTCCCTTGCCGAGGCCAAGGGGGAGGCCACCATGGAGCGCAACACCTTTGTCTCCCTCGAGGCGAGGTTCCACAAAGCTCGGCAGGAACTCCTTGGGAGTGAGCCCCAGGGGACAGTGGTGACCCTGAAGGAGAGCCCTACCGCTCTGCTCGCTGAGCTCGTCAAGGCACTCAAGGATGTCGTCGCCGGGTTTGGCTCCATGGTGGAAGGTGAGGCTCGCATACTCTCTTCCTCGGCCCTGACGCGCGCCTTCAGCAATCTCTATCTCCGGGACACCAGCTTAGACTTCACTGCCTTGCTCGAGCCCGTGGACCTCAACTCTTGCGACACTGCTGCCAATGCCATGAAGGGTCCAGTGGAGGCCCTGCTGGTCAAGTTCCTCATCGTTGGTCCTATGGCTGGGACCGAGGGCAAGGGCGACAGCGACATCATAGACGACGGGACTCCACAGGAGGGCATCGATGACGGCCAAGGCTGAAGAGGTGACGCGTCCGTCGTGCTCCTTCCTGTTTTTAGTCTGCAACATGTACCATGCCTCATGGAGGCATTAAAACTGATGCTTGGAACAATGTGTTTTGTAATAGTTAGCTTATGGTTTCGCGATCTCTTTTTCTGCTGCTTTAGCATTCTGCGTCGGCAGGGCCCGACCCCGCGTGTACCTCAGCCGTCGCTGGGTCATCCGGATTGCCAGGACGAGGCCATGGGGTGAGGGGCTACATGGCCACTTAGGCTCTTGAGGCGCGATGCTGAGTCCCCCTTGACATGCGAACAGCTTGGGAAGGGAGATGCAAAGGCAAGCCTTGGCGTTCTGCGTTGGCAGGGACCGGTGCTACGTCTCAAGCTTGCGTTCGTTTTCCTTGAAGAGGACAGGGTGATGCAGCATAGTAGCGTAAGTATTTCCCTCATATTTTGAGAACCAAGGTATCAATCCAGTAGGAGGCTCCTCACAAGTCCCACGCACCTACACAAACAAACAAAGAAGTCGCAACCAACGCGATAAAGGGGTTGTCAATCCCTTCACGGCCACTTGCGAAACTGAGATCTGATAGAGATAATATGATAAGATAAATATATTTTTGGTATTTTATAATATAGATGCAAAAAGTAAAGATGCAAATAAAAGTAGATTGAAAGCTTATATGATAAAAGATAGACCTGGGGGCCATAGGTTTCACTAGTGGCTTCTCTCAAGATAGCATAAGTATTACGGTGGGTGAACAAATTACTATCGAGCAATTGATAGAAAAGCAAATAATTATGAGATTATTTAGGCATGATCATGTATATAGGCATCACGTCCATGACAAGTAGACCGACTCCTGCCTGCATCTACTACTATTACTCCACACATCGACCGCTATCCAGCATGCATCTAGAGTATTAAGTTCATAAGAACAGAGTAACGCATTAAGAAAGATGACATGATGTAGAGAGATAAACTCAATCAATATGATATAAACCCCATCTTTTTATCCTCGATGGCAACAATACAATACGTGCCTTGCAACCCTTTCTATCACTGGGTAAGGACACCGCAAGATTGAACCCAAAGCTAAGCACTTCTCCCATGGCAAGAAAGATCAATCTAGTAGGCCAAACCAAATCGATAATTCGAAGAGACTTGCAAAGATAACTCAATCATACATAAAAGAATTCAGAGAAGATTCAAATATTTCTCATAGATAAACTTGATCATAAACCCACAATTCATTGGATCTCGACAAACACACCGCAAAAAGAGTTTACGTCGAATAGATCTCCACAAGAGAGGGGGAGAACATTGTATTGAGATCTAAATAGAGAGAAGAAGCCATATAGCTAATAACTATGGACCCGAAGGTCTGTGGTAAACTACTCACAACTCATCAGAAGGGTTGTGGTGTTGATGTAGAAGCCCTCCATGGTCGATTCCGCCTCCGGCGGAGCGCCGGCTAAGGCTCCAAGATGGGATCTCGCGGATACAGAAGATTACGGTGGCGGAAATATTTCTTCGGTGGCTCCCTGGATGTTTTTGGGGTATGTAGGTACATATAGGAGGAAGAAGTACGTCGGTGGCTGCTCGAGGGGCCCAGGAGACAGGGGACGCACCCTCCTATCTCCTGGCCGCCTTGTTTGCTTCTTGACTTGCACTCCAAGTTCTCCGGATCATGTTTGTTCCAAAAATCACGCTCCCGAAGGTTTCATTCCATTTCGACTCCGTTTGATATTCCTTTTCTTTGAAATACTGAAATAGGCAAAAAACAGCAATACGGGCTGGGCCTCCGGTTAGTAGGTTAGTCTAAAAAATGATATAAATGTGTAAAATAAAGCCCATAAACATCCAGAACAGGTAATATAATAGCATGTAACAATCAAAAATTATAGATACGTTGGAGACGTATCAAGCATCCCCAAGCTTAATTCCTGCTCGTCCTCAGGTAGGTAAATGATAAAAACAGAATTTTTGATGTGGAATGCTACCTAGCATAATTCTCAATGTATTTCTCTTTATTGTGGCATGAATGTTCAGATCCAAATGATTCAAAATAAAAGTTCATATTGACAAAAGAAATAGTAATACTTCAAGCATACTAATAAAAGTAATCATGTCTTCTCAAAATAACATGGCTAAAGAAAGTTCATCCCTACAAAATCATATAGTTAGGCTATGCTTCATTTTCGTCACACAAAGATGTTCCCAACTTCTACACCCCCGATGACAAGCCAAGCAATTGTTTTGTACTTAAATAATCTCAAACTTTTTCAACCTTCACGCAATACATGAGCGTGAGCCATGGATATAGCACTATGGGTGGAATAGAATAATGATTGGGGATTGTGTGGAGAAGACAAAAAAAGGGAAAGTCTCACATTGACGAGGATAATCAACGGGCTATGGAAATGCCCATCAATTGATGTCAACATGAGGAGTAGGGATTGCCATGCAGCAGATGCACTGGAGCTATAAATGAATGAAAGCTCAAAAGAAAACTAGTGGGTGTGCATCCAATTTGCTTGCTCACGAAGACCTTGGGCATTTGAGGAAGCCCATAGTAGGAATATACAAGCCAAGTTCTATAATGAAAAATTCCCACTAGTATATAAAAGTGACAACATATGAGACTCTCTATATGAAAAACATGGTGCTACTGTGAAGCACAATATATGAGACTCACTATATGAAGAACATGGTGCTACTTTGAAGCACGTGGAAAAAGAGATAGTAAAATTGCCCCCTTTTTTTCCTTTTCTTTTTTTCTTTGGCCTTTTTTTTGCCTTTCTCTTTTTTTTCTTTGGGACAATGCTCTAATAATGATGATCATCACACTTTTATTGATTACAACACATGAATTACAACTCGAAACTAGAACAAGATATGACTCTATATGAATGCCTCCGGCGGTGTACCGGGATGGTGAAATGAATCAAGAGTGACATGTATGAAAAATTATGCATGGTGGATTTGCCACAAATACGATGTCAACTACATGATCATGCAATGGCAATATGACAAAAGTAATGTATGTCATGATGATGATGAACGGAACGGTGGAAAGTTGCATGGAAATATATCTCGGAATGGCTATGGAAATGCCATAATAGGTAGGTATGGTGGCTGTTTTGAGGAAGATATAAGGAGGTTTATGTGTGATAGAGCGTATTATATCACGGGGTTTGGATGCACCGGCGAAGTTTGCACCAACTCTCAAGGTGAGAAAGGGCAATGCACTGTACCGAAGAGGCTAGCAATGGTGGAAAGGTAAAAGTGTGTATAATCCATGGACTCAACATTAGTCAAAAGAACTCATATACTTATTGCAAAAATTTATAAGTCATCAAAAACCAAGCACTACACGCATGCTCCTAGAGGGATAGATTGGTAGGAAAAGACCATCGCTCGTCCCTGACCGCCGCTCATAAGGATGCACAAGCCAGGTACACTTCATGTTTCAAATTTTTTACACAACTTTAACCATACGTGCATGCTATGGTACTTGCTAACTTCAACACAAGCATCCTTTAAATTCATAATCACCCAACTAGCATGACTTTAATATCACTACCTCCATATCTCAAAACAATTATCAAGTATCAAATTGATCATTGCATCCAATTCACTTTCTATGATAGTTTTTATTATACCCAACTTGGATGCTCATCATTCTAGGACCAATTTATAACCATAGCAAATACCATGTTGTTCTAAAAGACTCTCAAAATAATATAAGTGAAGCATGAGATATCAAAAATTTCTTCAAAATTAAACCACCGCCGTGCTCTAAAAGATATAAGTGAAGCACTAGAGCAAAAACTATCTAGCTCAAAAGATATAAGTGAAGCACATAGAGTATTCTAATAAATTCCAATCAAGTAGGCTTCTCCCAAAAGGTGTGTTACAGCAAGAATGATTGTGTTAAACTAAAAATCAAAGACTAATATCATACATGACGCTCCAAGCAAAACACATATCATGTGGCGAATAAAAATATAGCTCCAAGTAAAGTTACCAATGAACGAAGACAAAAGAGGGGATGCCTTTCTGGGGCATCCTCAAGCTTAGGATTTTGGCTATTCTTGAATATCTTGGGGTGCCATGGGAATCCCCAATCTTAGGCTTTTTCCACTCCTTATTCCATAGTCCATCAAATCTTTACCCAAAACTTGAAAACTTCACAACACAAAACTCAACAGGAAATCTAATAAGCTCCGTTAGTGAAAGAAAACAAAACCACCACATAAGGTAATGTAATGAACTCATTCTTTATTTATATTGGTGTTAAACCTACTGTATTCCAAGTTCTCTATAGCTCATACCACTTAATACTAGTCATAGATGCATCAAAATAAGCAAACAACACACGAAAAACAGAATCTGTCAAAAACAGAAGAGTCTGTAGCAATCTGTAACTAATGCAAACTTATGGAACTTTAAAAATCCTACCAAACTAGGACGTCCTAAACAATTTTTCTATTGAACAGCAGCAAAAATAATATATGCAAAAGATCGTTTCTGTGATTTATTGGATTTTTTCTCGTGAGCGCAAAGTTTCTGTTTTTCAGCAGAATCAAATCAACTATCATCATAGGTTATCCTATAGGTTCTACTTGGCACAAACACTAAATAAAACATGAAAACACATCTAGACAGAAGGTAGATGCAAATTTTATTACTAAACAGGAACATAAACAAAAAACACAAAGGAAATTGGGTTGCCTCCCAACTAGCGCTATCGTTTAACGCCCCTAGCTAGGCATAAAAGCGAAGATAGATCAAAGTAGTGCCATCTTTGGCACTTGATTCATAGGTAGCTCGCATGATAGATTCAAGAGGTAATTTGACTTTCTTTCTTGGAAAGTGCTCCATGCCTTTCTTTAATGGAAATTGGAATCTAATATTCCCTTCCTTCATATCAATAATCGCACCAATCATTCTAAGAAAAGGTCTACCAAGAATAATAGGGCAAGAAAGATTGCAATCTATATCAAGAACGATAAAATCTACGGGCACAAAATTTCTATTTGCAACGATTAGGACATCATTGATTCTTCCCATTGGCTTTTTAATGGTGGAATCTGCAAGGTGCAAATTTAAAGAGCAATTATCAAGATCATGGAAACCTAGAGTATCACATAAAGTTTTCGGAATCGTGGAAACACTAGCACCCAAATCACACAAAGCAAAACACTCATGATCTTTAATTTTAATCTTTATAGTAGGTTCCCACTAATCATTAAGTTTTCTAGGTATATAAACTTCAAAATTAAGTTTTTCATCAAAAGATTGCATCAAGGCATCAACAATATGTTTGGTAAAAGCTTTATTTTGACTATAAGCGTGAGGAGAATTAACAACGGATTGCAACAAGGAAATACAACTTTCCAAAGAACAATTATCATAATCAAATTCCTTGAAATCTGAGATTGTGGGTTCAATACTATTTAAAGCCATGACCTCTCCAATCCCACTTTTACCAAATTTAGCATCAAGATCTAAAAACTCTGAATTCTTGGGACGCCTTCTAAATAAAGTTGAATCATCTCCAGTCCCATTGTTATCAAGATTCATATTGCAAAACAAAGATCTAATAGGAGACACATCAATAACTTTAAGATCTTCATCATTATTTTCATGGAAACTAGAAGAACACGCTTTAACAAAGCAATCTTTCTTAGCACGCAATCTAGCGGTTCTTTCTTTGCATTCGTCAATGGAACTTCTCATAGCTTTGAGAGACTCATTGATATCATGCTTAGGGGAAGTAGATCTAAATTTAAGAGAATCAACATCAAGCGAAAGTCTATCAACGTTCCTAGCCAAATCATCAACTTTGAGCAATTTTTCATCAAGCAAGGCATTAAAATTCTTTTGAGAGACCATAAATTCTTTCACACTATTTTCAAAATCAGAGGGCATCTTATTAAAATTACCATAAGAATTATTGTAGGAATTTCCATAATTATTAGAGGAATTGCTAGGGAACGGTCTAGGATTAAAGTTTCCTCTATAAGCATTGTTTCCAAAATTATTCCTACCAACAAAATTTACATCCATAGATTCATTATTATTCTCAATCGAGGTAGATGAAGGCATGTCATTGGGATCAATAGAAGAACTGTTAGTAGCAAAAAATCTCATAAGCTCATCCATCTTTCCACTCAAAACATTAATTTCTTCTATAGCATGCAATTTTTTACTAGTAGATCGTCGGTGTGCCATTGAGAATAATTAACCATAAAATTATCAAGAAGTTTTGTAGCATCTCCTAAAGTGATTTCCATAAACGTGCCTCCGGCGGCCGAATCTAAAAGGTTTCTAGAAGCAAAGTTTAATCCGGCATAAAAAATTTGTATGATCATCCATAAATTCAAACCATGAGTAGGGCAATTGCGAATCATTAATTTCATTCTTTCCCAAGATTGGGCAACATGCTCATGATCAAGTTGTTTAAAATTCATAATATCGTTCCTAAGGGAGATGATCTTAGCGGGAGGAAAATACTTAGAGATAAAAGCATCTTTGCACTTGTTCCAAGAATCAATACTATTTTTAAGCAAAGACGAAAACCAAACTTTAGCACGATCTCTAAGTGAAAACGGAAATAACTTTAATTTAACAATATCATTATCGCGGGGTGGCTCCTGGCCGATGTGTCTGTCCGGGCGGCCTGGAGTCAAGCCGCGGTATCCGTGGAGGAGGCCCGGAAGGTGGCCAGCGTAGCCGCTGTCGAGCGTGATCTGGCGCTGAAGGAGGCCAAGGATGCCCAGGAGCGGTGCTATGCAGTGGAGGCTGAGCTGAAGGTCCTCCAGGATCAGCAGGCTGCCGAGGCTGATCAGCTCTAGGAACGAGAGGAGAAGCTGAAGGCCCAGGAGGCTGCAGTTGTTGATCGTGACGCTGAGATGAAGTAGGACAGCCCATGAGCAGACCGCGGACCGCGACCGTGTGAATAAGTTGAAGGAGGAGGCGGAAGCGGCCCAGGCTTCCCTTGCCGAGGCCAAGGGGGAGGCCACCATGGAGCGCAGCACCTTCGTCTCCCTTGAGGCGAGGTTCCACAAAGCTCGGCAGGAACTCTTTGGGAGCGAGCCCCAGGGGATAGTGGTGACCCTGAAGGAGAGCCCTACCGCTCTGCTCGCTGAGCTCGTCAAGGCACTCAAGGATGTCGTCGCCGGGTTTGGCTCCATGGTGGAAGGTGAGGCTCGCATACTCTCTTCCTCGGCCCTGACGCGCGCCTTCAGCAATCTCTATCTCCGAGACACCAGCTTAGACTTCACTGCCTTGCTCGAGCCCGTGGACCTCGACTCTTGCGACACTGCTGCCAATGCCATGAAGGGTCTAGTGGAGGCCCTGCTGGTCAAGTTCCTCGTTGTTGGTCCTATGGCTGGGACCGAGGGCAAGGGCGACAGCGACATCTTAGACGACGGGACTCCACAGGAGGGCAACGATGACGGCCAAGGCTGAAGAGGTGACGCGGCCGTGGTGCTCCTTCCTGTTTTTAGTCCGCAACATGTACCATGCCTCATGGAGGCATTAAAACTGATGCTTGGAACAATGTGTTTTGTAATGGTTAGCTTATGGTTTTGCAATCTCTTTTTCTGCTGCTTTAGCATTCTGCGTCGGCAGGGCCCGACCCCGCGTGTACCTCAGCCGCCGCTGGGTCATCCGGATTGCCAGGACGAGGCCAGGGGGTGAGGGGCTACATGGCCACTTAGGCTCTTGAGGCGCGATGCTGAGTCCCCCTTGACGTGCGAACAGCTTGGGAAGGGAGTTGCGAAGGCAAGCCTTGGCGTTCTGCGTCAGCAGGGACCGGTGCTACGTCTCGAGCTTGCGTTGGTTTTCCTTGAAGAGGAAAGGGTGATGCAGCATAGTAGCGTAAGTATTTCCCTCAGTTTTTGAGAACCATCCAGTAGGAGGCTCCTCACAAGTCCCACGCACCTACACAAACAAACAAAGAACTCGCAACCAACGCGATAAAGGGGTTATCAATCCCTTCACTGCCACTTGCGAAAGTGAGATCTGATAGAGATAATATGATAAGATAAATATATTTTTGGTATTTTATAATATAGATGCAAAAAGTAAAGATGGAAATAAAAGTAGATTGAAAGCTTATATGATAAAAGATAGACCCGGGGGCCATAGGTTTCACTAGTGGCTTCTCTCAAGATAGCATAAGTATTACGGTGGGTGAACAAATTACTGTCGAGCAATTGATAGAAAAGCAAATAATTATGAGATTATCTAGGCATGATCATGTATATAGGCATCACGTCCATGACAAGTAGACCGACTCCTGCCTGCATCTACTACTATTACTCCACACATCGACCGCTATCCATCATGCATCTAGAGTATTAAGTTAAAAAGAACAGAGTAACGCATTAAGAAAGATGACATGATGTAGAGAGATAAACTCAATCAATATGATATAAACCCCATCTTTTTATCCTCGATGGCAACAATACAATACGTGCCTTGCAACCCTTTATGTCACTGGGTAAGGACACCGCAAGATTGAACCCAAAGCTAAGCACTTCTCCCATGGCAAGAAAGATCAATCTAGTAGGCCAAACCAAATCGATAATTCGAAGAGACTTGCAAAGATAACTCAATCATACATAAAAGAATTCAGAGAAGATTCAAATATTTATCATAGATAAACTTGATCATAAACCCACAATTCATCGGATCTCGACAAACACACCGCAAAAAGAGTTTACATCGAATAGATCTCCACAAGAGAGGGGGAGAACATTGTATTGAGATCCAGATAGAGAGAAGAAGCCATATAGCTAATAACTATGGACCCGAAGGTCTGTGGTAAACTACTCACAACTCATCGGAAGGGCTATGGTGTTGATGTAGAAGCCCTCCGTGGTCGATTCCCCCTCCGGCGGAGCGCCGGCGAAGGCTCCAAGATGGGATCTCGCGGATACAGAAGGTTACGGTGGCGGAAATATTTATTCGGTGGCTCCCTGGATGTTTTCGGGGTACGTAGGTACATATAGGAGGAAGAAGTACGTCGGTGACCGCTCGAGGGGCCCAGGAGACAGGGGCGCACCCTCCTATCTCCTGGCCGCCTTGTTTGCTTCTTGACTTGCACTCCAAGTTCTCCGGATCACGTTCATTCCAAAAATCACGCTCCCGAAGGTTTCATTCCGTTTCGACTCCGTTTGATATTCCTTTTCTTCGAAATACTGAAATAGGCAAAAAAACAGCAATACGGGCTGGGCCTCCGGTTAGTAGGTTAGTCCCAAAAATGGTATAAATGTGTAAAATAAAGCCCATAAACATCCAAAACAGGTAATATAATAGCATGGAACAATCAAAAATTATAGATACATTGGAGACGTATCACCCGGCCCCGCGCATACCTTAGCCACTGTTGGGTCGTCTGGATCACCAGGACGAGACCAAGGGGTGAGGGGCTACGTGGACAGTTAGGCTCCTGAGATGCGGTGCTCAGGAGTTCCCCTTGATGTACGAACGGCTTGGGAAAGGAGGGACGAGAGTTAGGCCTTGGTGTTCTGCGTCGGCAGGGCCCGGCCCCGTGCATACCTCAGTCGTTGTTGGGTCGTCCAAATCGCCAGGACGAGACCAAGGGGTGAGGGGCTACGTGGCCAGTTAGGCTCCTGAGGCATGATGCTTAGGAGTCCCCCTTTATGTATGACTAGACCATCATACCTTTCCTCACCGAGCTCTCACTCGGGAGGGGCGCGCAAAGACAAGGTCCGTGGGACCTGGCAGGGTGGTGTACGCCAGGCGTGACCTGGGCGTAGCCCCCATACCCAGCCCCCTCGTGCTACCCTCCTGAGGGAGAGCAGCGCGGTGAGGCTAAGTGGCGAGCCCGGAGGCTTCCTGAGGTTGGCGCAGTCGTGAGGCTACCCCCAGTTGTTTATCACCAGCGCGGAGCATGGAACTTCCTCTCTTGCACAGGCATAGCCGCTCCTCAGCGGTGTCGACTGCCAGCGCGAAGCATGGTGCTTCCACTGGTGCGTGGGAGGGGGCTCCCTCTAAGGAGAGCCCCCAGGGCGTGTACAACCCCACCCTGACATGTGGCTTGCACGGCAGGGCTGGAGGAGGTGTGTATGGGCACTCGTGAGCCAGCAAGGGCCTCCCTCAAGGTGGGTTGCGCCTGAATTTGATCGGGAAAACTTGTGTCAGTCTTGCAAGATGGTTGGGCAACCTGCGCCGAATGAGTCTCCTAAGGTTATTGCATGAGAAGGCCAGACACCAATGACCCCAGGAGGTGACGTGGACGGGGCCGGCCCACCAGACAGAGCTTAGCCGTTGGGTTTATCAACGCTGTAAGGACGGACCCGAGCACGGACGTTGTGCCCTGTCTTCTCATGCAAAGGTCCTGAAGAAAAACAACCGGCACGCGGCTCCTGTGGTAGCGAGGCACCAGGTCGCACGCCCTCACTCATCCACCCGCAATTAGCTCATGCGAGAACAAGGCACCAAGGGCCATGGGAGGTGACGTACACGGGAGCTGGCTCGTGAGCCAGAGCTCAACCTCTTGGGTTTAGCGACGCTGCAGGGACGGACCCGAGCACAGACGTCGTGCCAGTCCTTAATCATGAGGTGGTCATGGGTGGGCTCACAAGGGCGCGAGACATTCTTGGCAACGAAGCATCGGTCAGGCAATTGATAATTTCAAGGCAACTCATAAAGGGAGGTAAACTAGTTCTGATAGATGCAAAAAGGGGTACATGTCGTAGGGACGCACCACGCGACTTGGGGATAGTGCAGCCCGAGGGGCGCCTGAAGGAAATATGCCCTAGAGGCAATAATAAAGTTATTATTTATTTCCTTAAATCATGATAAATGTTTATTATTCATGCTAGAATTGTATTAATCGGAAACTTAGTACATGTGCGAATACATAGACAAAACTTATAGTCCCTAGTATGCCTCTAATTGACTAGCTCGTTAATCAAAGATGGTTATGTTTTCTAACAATAGACATGTGTTGTCATTTGATGAACGGGGTCACATCATTAGGAGAATTATGTGATGGACATGACCCATCCGTTAGCTTAGCATTATGATCGTTACAATTTCATTGCTACCGCTCCCTTCATGACTTATACATGTTCCTCAGACTATGAGATTATGCAACTCCTAAATACCGGAGGGACACTTTGTGTGCTACCAAACATCACAATGTAAATCGGTGATTATAAAGGTACTCTACAGGTGTCTCTGAAGGTGTGTGTTGGGTTGGCATAGATCGAGATTAGGATTTGTCACTCCGTGTTTCAGAGAGGTATCTCTAGGCCCTCTCGGTAATACTCATCACTATAAGCCTTGCAAGCATTGTGACTAATGAGTTAGTTGCGGGATGAAGTCTTACGCACTGAGTAAAGAGACTTGCCGGCAACGAGATTGAACTAGGTATTGAGATACCGACGATCAAATCTCGCGCAAGTAACATACCAATGACAAAGGGAACAATGTATGTTTTTATGCGGTTTGACCGATAAAGATCTTCATGGAAAATGTAGGAGCCAATATGAGCATCCAGGTTCCTCTATTGGTTATTGACCAGAGATGTGTCTCGGTCATGTCTACATAGTTCTCGAACCCGTAGGGTCCGCATGCTTAACGTTCGATGACGATATGTATTATGAGTTATGTGTTTTTGATGAAGTTTGTTCGGAGTCCCGGATGAGATCACGGACATGACGAGGAGTCTCGAAATGGTTGAGACATAAAGATTGATATATTGGACGACTATATTCGGACACCAGAAGTGTGCCGGAGAAGTTTCAGATAAAGCCGGAGTGCCGGAGGGTTACCGGAACCCCCCGGGGAACTAATGGGCCTCGATGGGCCTTAGTGGAGAGAGAGGAGGGCTGCAGGAGGGCTGCCCCCCTGAGTCCGAATAGGACAAGGGAAGGGGGCGGCGCCCCTCCCCTTTCCTTCTCCCTCTCTCCCTCTCCTTCCTTCCCCCTCTATCCTTCTTGGTGGAAACCTACTAGGACTTGGAGTCCTAGTAGGATTCCCCCTTTTTGGGGTGCACCAAGGAGGGCTGGCCGGCCTCCCCTCCCTCCTTTATATACGGGGGCAGGGGGGCACCCTGGAACGCACAAGTTGATATTTTAGTCGTGTGCGGTGCCCTCCTCCACAGTTACACACCTCGATCATACCCTTGCGGAGCTTAGGCGAAGCCCTGCGCCGGTAGCATCATCATCACCATCACCACATCGTCGTGCTGACGGAACTCACCCTCGGCCTTAACTGGATCAAGAGTATGAGGGATGTCATCGAGCTGAACGTGTGCTGAACGCGGAGGTGCCGTTCGTTCGGTACTTGGATCGGTCGGGTCGTGAAGACGTACGACTACATCAACCGCGTTGTCATAACGCTTCCGCTTTCGGTCTACGAGGGTACGTGGACAACACTCTCCCCTCTTGTTGCTATGCATCACCTAGAGATAGATCTTGCGTGATCATAGGATTTTTTTTTTAAATTACCGCGTTCCCCAATAGTGGCATCCGAGCCAGGTCTATGAGTAGATGTTATATGCACGAGTAGAACACAAAGAGTTGTGGGAGATAATAGTCATACTTCTTACCAGCATGTCATACTTTGATTCTGCGGTATTGTTGGATGAAGCGTCTCAGACCGACATTATGCGTATGCTTACACGAGACTGGTTCTACCGACGTGCTTCGCACATAGGTGGTTGGTGAGTGTCTGTTTCTCCAACTTTAGTTGAGTCGAGTGTGGCTACGCCCGGTCCTTGTTGAAGGTTAAAACAAAACACTTGACGAAAAATCGTTGTGGTTTTGATGCGTAAGTAAGAACGGTTCTTGCTAGAAGCATGTAGCAGCCACGTAAAACTTGCAACAACAAAGTAGAGGACATCTAACTTGTTTTTGCAGGGCTTGTTGTGATGTGATATGGTCAAGCATTATGTGATATAAATTGTTGTATGAGATGATCATGTTTTGTAACAAAGTTATTGGTAACTGGCAGGAGCCATATGGTTGTCGCTTTATTGTATGCAATGCAATCGCCATGTAATTGTTTTACTTTATCACTAAACGGTAGTCATAGTCGTAGTAACAATAGTTGGTGAGACGACAACAATGCTATGATGGAGATCAAGGTGTCTCACTGGTGACGATGGAGATCATGACGATGCTTTGCTGATGGAGATCATGAGCACAAGATGATGATGGCCATATCATGTCACATATTTTGATTGAATGTGATGTTTATCCTTTATGCATCTTATTTTTCTTAGAACATTGGTGGAATTATAAGATGATTCCTTACTAAATTTCAAGGTATAAGTGTTCTCCCTGAGTATGCATCGTTGCTACAGTTCGTCGTGCCGAGACACCATGTGATCGGGTGTGATAAGCTCTACGTTCACATACAATGGGTGCAAGCCAGTTTTGCACACGCAGAATACTCACGTTAAACTTGACGAGCCTAGCATATGCAGATAGGGCCTCGGAACACTGAGACCAAAAGGTCGAGCGTGAATCATATAGTAGATATGATCAACATAGTGATGTTCACCATTGAAAACTACTCCATCTCATGTGATGATCGGACATGGTTTAGTTGATTTGGATCACATGATCACTTAGATGATTAGAGGGATGTCTATCTAAGTGTGAGTTCTGAAGTAATATGATTAATTGAACTTTAATTTATCATGAACTTAGTCGTGATAGTATTTTGCAAATTATGTTGTAGATCAATAGCTTGCGTTGTTGCTTCCCTATGTTTTTTATATGTGTTCCTAGAGAAAACTAAGTTGAAAGATGATAGTAGCAATGATGCGGACTGAGTCCGTGATCTGAGGTTTATCCTCATTGCTGCACAGAATAATTATGTCATTGATGCACCGCTAGGTGACAAAACTATTGCAGGAGCTGATGTAGACGTTATGAATGTTTGGCTAGCTTAATATGATGACTACTTGATAGTTTAGTGCACCATGCCTTACGGTTTAGAATCGGGACTTCAAAGACGATTTGAACGTCATGGACCATATGAGATGTTCCAGGAGTTGAAGTTAATATTTCAAGAAAATACCCGAGTTGAGAGATATGAAGTCTCCAACAAGTTCTATAGCTAAAAGATGGAGGAGAATATCTCAAGCAGTGAGCATGTGCTCAGATTATCTGGGTACTACAATCTCTAGAATCAAGTGGGAGTTAAACTTCCAGATAAGATAGTGATTGACAGAGTTCTCTAGTCACTATCACCAAGTTACTGGAACTTCGTGATGAACTATAGTATGCAAGGGATGACGAAATGATTCCCGAGCTCTTCGTGATGCTGAAATCGATGAAGGTAGAAATCAAGAAAGAGCATCAAATGTTGATGATTGACAAGACCACTAGTTTGATGAAAAGGGCAAAGGGAAAGAAAGGGAACTTCAAGTAGAATGGCAAGCAAGTTGTCACTCCCGTGAAGAAGCCCAAAGCTAGACCAAAGCCTGAAACTGAGTGCTTCTACTGCAAAGGAAATTGTCACTAGAAGAGGAAATGCCCTAAATATTTGGTGGATAAGAAGGATGGCAAAGTGAACAAGGGTGTATTTGATATACAAGTTATTGATGTGTACCTTACTAGTGTTTATAGTAGCCCCTAGGTATTTGATACTTGTTTGGTTGCTATGATTAGTAACTTGAAACAGGAGTTACAGAATAAACAGAGACTAGGTGAGGGTGAAGTGACGATGTGTGTTGGAAGTGGTTCCAAGATTGATATGATCATCATCAAACACTCCCTATACTTTCGAGATTAGTGTTGAACCTAAATAAATTTTATTTGGTGTTTGTGTTGAGCATAAATATGATTAGATCATGTTTATTGCGATACGATTATTCATCTAAGACAGAGAATAAATTGTTATTCTGTTTATATGAATAAAACCTTCTATGGTCATACACCCAATGTTGATGGTTTATTGAATCTTGATTGTAGTGATACACATATTCATAATATTGATGCCAAAAGATGCAAAGTTGATAATGATAGTGCAACATATTTGTGGCACCGCCGTTTGGGTCATATCGGTGTAAAAAGCATGAAGAAACTCCATAAAGATGGACTTTTGGAATCACTTGATTATGAATCATTTGATGCTTGTGAACCGTGCCTTATGGGCAAGATGACTAAAACTCTGTTCTTCGAAACAATAGAATGAGCTACTGACTTATTGGAAATAATACATAGCGATGTATGCAGTACAACGAGTGTTGAGGCTCGTGGCGCGTATCGTTATTTTCTGACCCTCACAGATGATTTGAGCAGATATGGGTATATCTACTTAATGGAACACAAGTCTGAAACATTTGAAAAGTTCAAAGAATTTCAGAGTGAAGTGGAGAATCATCGTAACAAGCAAATAAAGTTTCTACGATCTGATCGTAGAGATGAATATTTGAGTTACGAGTTTGGCCTTCGTTTAAAACAATGTGGAATAGTTTCACAACTCACACCACCTCGAACACCACGGCGTAATGGTGTGTCCAAACGTCGTAACCGCACTTTATTAGATATGGTGCAATCTATGATGTCTCTTACCGATTTACCACTATCGTTTTGGGATTGTGCATTAGAGACAGTTGCATTCACTTTAAATAGGGCACCATCAAAATCCATTGAGACGATGCCTTATGAACTATGGTTTGGCAAGAAACCAAGGTTGTCGTTTCTTAAAGTTTGGGGTTGTGATGCTTATGTGAACAAGCTTCAACCTAATAAGATTGAACCCAAATCGGAGAAGTGTGTCTTCATAGGATACCCAAAGGAAACTGTTGGGTACACCTTCTATACGAAGGCAAGATATTTGTTGCTAAGAATGGATCCTTTCTAGAGAAAGAGTTTCTCTCGAAAGAAGTGAGTGGGAGGAAAGTAGAACTTGATGAGGTAATTGTACCTTCTCCCTTATTGGAAAGTAGTTCATCACAGAAATCAGTTCCGGTGATTCCTACACCAATTAGTGAGGAAGCTAATGATGATGATCATGAAACTTCAGATCAAGTTACTACCGGACCTCGTAGGTCTTCTAGAGTGAGATCTGCACCAGAGTGGTCCGGTAATCCTGTTCTGAAAGTCATCTTACTAGACCATGGTGAACCTGCGAACTATGAGGAAGCAATGATGAGCCCAGATTCCGCGAAATGGCTTGAGGCCATGAAATCTGAGATGGGATCCATGTATGAGAAACAAAGTGTGGACTTTGGTGGACTTGCCCGATGATTGGCAAGCCATATAAAATAAATGGATCTCCAAGAGGAAGACGGACGGTGATAGTAGTGTTACTATCTACAAAGCTCGACTTGTCGTAAAAGGTTTTCGACAAGTTCAAGGTGTTGACTACAATGAGATTTTCTCAACTGTAGCGATGCTTAAATCCGTTTGAATCATGTTAGCAATTGCCATATTTTATGAAATCTGGCAAATGGATGTCAAAACTGTATTCCTTAAATGGATATTTCTTAAATAAGAGTTGTATATGATGCAACCAGAAGGTTTTGTCAATCCTAAAGGTAACAAGGTGTGCAAGCTCCAGTGATCCATCTATGGACTGGTGCAAGCATCTCGGGGTTGGAATATATGCTTTGATGAGTTGATCGTAGCATACAGTTTTATACAGACTTACGGTGAAGCCTGTATTTACAAGAAAGTGAGTGGGAGTACTACAACCTTTCTGATAAGTATATGTGAAGGACATATTGTTGATCGGAAATGATGTAGAATTTTCTAGAAAGCATAAAGGAGAGTTTGAAAGGAGATTTTCAAAGAAAGACCTTAGTGAAGCTACTTACATATTGGGCATCAAGATCTATAGAGATAGATCAAGATGCTTGATAAGTTTTTTTCAATGAGTATATACCTTGTCAAGTTTTTGAAAGATCTCAAAATGGATCGATCAAAGAAAGAGTTATTGCCTGTATTACAAGGTGTAAAGTTGAGTAAGACTCAAAGCCCGACCACGGCAGGAGATAGAAAGAGAATGAAAGTCATTCCCTATGCCTCAGCCAAAGGTTCTATAAAGTATGTCATGCTATGTACCAGACCAGTTGTGTGCCTTACTATGAGTTTGGCAAAGGGGTAAGATAGTGATCTAGGAGAGGATCACTGTATAGCGGTCAAAGTTATCCTTAGTTACCTAAGAGTAGTAAGGAAGTATTTCTTAGCTATGGAGGTGATAAAGAGTTCATCGTAAAGAGTTACGTCGATGCAAGCTTTTACACCTATCCAGATGACTCTAAGTCTGAATCTGGATACATATTGAAAATGGGAGCAATTAGCTAGAGTAGCTCCATGCAGAGCATTGTAGACATAGAATATTTGCAAAATACATATGGCTTTGAATGTGACAGACCCGTTGACTAAACTTCTCTCACAAGCAAAACATGATCACACCTTAGTACTCTTTGGGTGTTAATCACATAGCGATGTGAACTAGATTATTGACTCTAGTAAACCCTTTGGGTGTTGGTCACATGACAATGTGAACTATGGGTATTAATCACATACAGATGTGAATATTGGTGTTAAATCACATGGTGATGTGAACTAGATTATTGACTCTAGTGCAAGTGGGAGACTGAAGGAAATATGCCCTAGAGGCAATAATAAAGTTATTATTTATTTACTTAAATCATGATAAATGTTTATTACTCATGCTAGAATTGTATTAACCAGAAACTTAGTACATGTGTGAATACGTAGACAAAACTTATAGTCCCTAGTATGCCTCTACTTGACTAGCTCGTTAATAAAAGATGGTTATGTTTCCTAACCATAGACATGTGTTGTCATTTGATGAACGGGATCACATAATTAGGAGAATGATGTGATGGACATGACCCATCCGTTATCTTAGCATTATGATCATTACAGTTTCATTGCTACCGCTCTATTCATGACTTATACATGTTCCTCCGACTATGAGATTATGCAACTCCCGAATACCGGAGGAACACTTTGTGTGCTACCAAATGTCACAACGTAAATGGGTGATTATAAAGGTGCTCTACAGGTGTCTCCGAAGGTGTTTGTTGGGTTGGCATAGATCAAGATTAGGATTTGTCACTCTGTGTTTCGGAGAGGTATCTCTAGGACCTCTCGGTAATACTCATCGCTATAAGCCTTGAAAGGATTATGACTAATGAGTTAGTTGTGCGATGAAGTATTACGGAACAAGTAAAGAGACTTGCCGGCAACGAGATTGAACTAGGTATTGAGATACCGATGATCGAATCTCGGGCAAGTAACATACCGATGACAAAGGGAACAACGTATGTTGTTATGCAGTTTGACCGATAAATATCTTCGTAGAATATGTAGGAGCCAATATGAGCATCTAGGTTCCGCTATTGGTTATTGACCAGAGATGTGTCTCGGTCATGTCTACATAGTTCTCGAACCCGTAGGGTCCGCATGCTTATCCTTCAACGACGATATGTATTATGAGTTATGTGTTTTTGATGACCGAATTTTGTTAGGAGTCCCGGATGAGATCACACACGTGACGAGGAGTCTCGAAATGGTTGAGACATAAAGATTGATATATTGGACGACTATATTCGAACAGCGGAAGTGTTCTGGAGAAGTTTCGGATAAAACAGGAGTGCCGGAGGGTTACCCGAACCCCCCCCCCCCCCGGGGGAACTAATGGGGCTCGATGGGCCTTAGTGGAGAGAGAGAAGGGCTGCAGGAGGGCTGGCCACCCCCCCCCCTTGAGTCTGAATAGGACAAGGGAAGGGGGGTGGCACGCCCCCTTTCCTTCTCCCTCTCTTCCTCTCCTTCCTCCCCCCTCTCTACTTCTTGGTGGAAACCTACTAGGACTTGGAGTTCTAGTAGGATTCCCCCTTTTTGGGGCGCACCAAGGAGGGCTAGCCAGCCTCCCCTCCCTCCTTTATATACAGGGGCAGGGGGCACCCTAGAACACACAAGTTGATCTTTTAGCCGTGTGTGGTGCCCTCCTCCACAGTTACACACCTCGATCATACCGTTGCAGAGCTTAGGCGAAGCCCTGCGCCGGTAGCATTATCATCACCGTCACCACGCCGTCGTGCTGATGGAACTCACCCTTGGCCTTAACTGGATCAAGAGTACGAGGGACGTCATCGAGCTGAACGTGTGCTGAACGCGGAGGTGTCGTACGTTCGGTACTTGGATCGGTCGAATCGTGATGACGTACGACTACATCAACCACGTTGCCATAACGCGTCCTCTTTCGATCTACGAGGGTACGTGGACAACACTCTCCCCTCTCGTTGCTATGCATCACCTAGGGATAGATCTTGCATGATCGTAGGAATTTTTTTGAAATTACCGCGTTCCCCAACAGCGCCCCCAAACTAAACGAACTAAGAGATGTCACCTGGCACCATTGCTGAAGAGATGTCGGGGTAGCAGAAGATGCGCGCTGCTGAAGTCATTACTCGTGAGCCACCTTGGCCCTGAGCCTCGGGAGGCTCCGAGGGCCGAGGGGCTCCTGAGGATCCATTTCCACCTCCGCCAGGATCGCCTGGTGCCTAGCCTCCCGAGCCGCTAGGATGTCTTGCTTGCGGCGCTGAAATGCCACAGCCACGCTTGGCAGGCCAAAGGGCATGCGAACGTAGCTATGAGGGGGGGCCCTCGCATCGGCCGACATGGGACAGCCAGAAGAGCTGCCGAGACGCGACCCTGTTGAGCCCTGGGATGTTGATGCAGACACGGAACTCCTTACCCTCTCCAGGAAAGGGAGCCACGCTCAGCGGTGGGCAGCGATCTCCCTATAGAACCCTTGCTTCCTGAATCTCCTTAACTACCTTGCTGATGAATTCCTGAGGGCCTAGCGCCCCACGCCCTGTGCCTTCTCCTGGGAAGTGTGCGCTGAAGCATGCCTCCACATGGTGCCTGAGTGCGTCCCTCATGACGTTGGCAAGGACTAAGGCCCTCCAGAGGAGAGCCACCGAGCCTAGCCTGAGAGGGGCACCGGGCACGCCTTCCTATGCAATAGGTGAAGGCGCCTCATCCAGGGACGCGAGGCTCAGCGCGGCACTATCCGGCGATGCCTCCTCGTGAGATCCCTGGCCCAGCTGCAGCTTCTTCGTCTTTGGGGCGACCTCAGGAGGGAGGACATCGCCCTTGTCTTCAGGGTTTTCGACCACCGCAGCTTGGTAGGCGCGCTCGAGAGAGCACACCGCGTCCTTTTCCTCGCAGGCGACCGTGACGATGTCACCGCTCCCTGGCATCTTGAGGATGTTGTATCTGTGGTGCGTTGCTGCCATGAATTTGGCCAGTGCCGGGTACCCAAGGATGGTGTTGTATGGCAGACGAATATCGGTGACGTCGAAGTCGATGAGCTCGGTGTGGTAGTTGTCACGCTTGTCGAAGGTGACAGGGAGGCAGACTTGCCCTATCGGATGCGTGGAGTCGTCGGTCACTCCTGAGAAGGGCTTGGTAGGCTGAAGCTGGTGGTATGGAACTTGGAGCCTGTTGAATGTCTGGACAGAGAGAACATTGAGCCCTGCCCCGCCATCAATGAGGGTCTTGGTGACGACCACGTTGCTGATGACGGGCGAGCAAAGCATTGGGAGCGCGCCGGTAGTGGCCATGCACTTGAGCTGGTTGGAGGAGCTGAAGGTGATGGCGTATTTGGACCACCTGAGCGGGCATGTCGCCTCGAGCTTGGGGAGCTCTACGTTCACCTCACGCGCGAACTGCTTGAAGACGCGGTGAGAGGCTGGAGCCTGGGAGCCGCCCAGGATGCAGGCGATGGCTCGAGGCTCCTGGAAGCCCCCAGCCCCCTCGTCTTGGTGATGATCTTCGTTCCTTCTTGGCAGAGGAGGCAGCAGAGGAAGACCAGCGTTGCCTTGAGGCTGATCCTCGCGAGGCTAGTCCCTCCAGGCGCCCTCGTGAGGCTGACCCTGCCAGCGGTCCTCCCGAGGTTGGTCGCGCCACTCCTGGCGATGGTCGTGGCCGTCCCAGCGCCCTCCACCTCGGCCACCTCCACGACCGTAGCCTCGATCGTTGCGCTCGGGGCATCGACCGAGGCGCCCGTCGCGGAGGGCTCTAAGCTCCTAGCAGTCGTTGGTGTTGTGGCTGTGCATGTTGTGGAAGACGCAAAATGGTGGGCTGCTCTTAGATGACTCAAGGTGATCGCAGCCGCGCTTCATCTCCGGCTCGGCTGCAAGCATAGCTGGCCCCTTGTGCTTCACATCCTTGGCCTTGGCCTTCTTGTCTTCTGGGTCAGCATTGGGGAGCTCGAGGAGGGAGAGGCGTCCCTCCTCGACCCTCGCGCACTTGTTCGCCATGTTGAACATCTCCAGGGCTGTGCAGAGGTCCTCATGTATGGGGAGATCCTCCTTCATCTTGATGTCGCGAACGCCATCAGTGAACGCTGAGATGATGGCCTCGTCTGACACCTTGGGGATCTTGAGACGAACGTTGTTGAAGCACTGGATGTACTTCTGCAGGGTCTCTCTCGGCTGCTGCTTGATGCATCATAGTTCACCCGCGGCCGGCGGGCGGTCGCGAGTGCCCTATAAGTTGGCGATGAAGCGGTCGCGCATCTCATCCCAAGAGGAGACAGACCCCATGGGAAGATTTAGGAGCCAGGAGCACGCGCCATCCTTGAGGGCCATGGGAAACCAGTTCACCATGATCTTCTCATCGCTGCTGGCCGCCTCGATGCTCAGTTCGTAGAGCTGCAGGAACTCAGCGTGGTCGGCGGTGCCGTCATAGCGTGGGGGCGGGTCAGGCTTGAACTTGCCCGGCCAGACGGCGTTGTGCGGCTCCGGGGTGAATGCGCGGCACCCTGATGTGGTCACCGGATCCCGTCAAGGAGGTGGAGCCTGGTCTTGGCGCTCACGCGCCGCCACCATCACAAGCGGCGCATGGTCTTGACGTGAAGGTGCTGGAAGCGCACGTGCATCTTCTTGGGGTCGCTGCACCACTTGACAGCTCGCTTCTTCGTGCGCTGGCGCCTGATGTTGCGGGTCGCGCTGTGGTGCCACCCGCCTTGGTTCCATGATGGAGCCCTGGGCTGTAGGTGGTGGAGGCGCCCCGTGAGCCACGCCGCCCGCGGCATGTGGCTGCTGAGGCAGTGAGCGCGCCGGCGCAGGGGAGTCTCCGGCGGCGCTGACGAGCTCGGCGATGCGCTCGAGCCACTCCTCATAGAAGCCGCCGACTGGGCAGTAGAGAAGGATCTCCCGCGCCATGAGCAGAGCAGCTTGCGCGTTCGCCGGGACACGACACGCGTGGGAGGACGAAGCGGCCGGGGTCAGCGACAGAGTGACGGTGGGCCCGTTGCGGCGCACCGAGGGGTGCAGCGATGAAGCTTGCTGCTAGTGGCCAGTAGGGCCCATGGCGGCGTTGGCCGCTGGTGGCGGAGGATGACGAGGACAGTCGTCGCCTGCCCGTGCCGTCTGAGCGACATGGGCGGCAACCGCGACCCGACACTCAATGCGAGCCCGACGTGCGTCGGCCATGGAAGCGTCGGGGTAGCGGTGGAACGATTGACGGAAGAGAAGATCCGACGCACGCCTACCTGGTGTGCCAAATGTCAGATTTCGGGTTCCACAAACCCTTGATAGGTTCGAACTCTGGGGTGCATGCGGAGATATCAACCTACCCAGCCTGCCTACTCGCGATCCTCACAGCCTAGCGCGTCGAGCTCAAAGGGACAGAGAGACACCGCAGTTTATCCTGGTTCGGGCCACCTTGCGGTGTAATACCCTACTCCAGCTTTTTGGTGGATTGCCTCGAGGGGCTGAGGATGAACTAGTACAATGGATGAACAGCCTCAGGACGTGAGGTGTTCTTGAGCTCAAGTGAGCTAGTGAAGGAGGAATGGCTTTGCTCCATCCGGATCCCCTTCTATGGTGGTGGCTAAGTCCTATTTATAGTGGTCTTCGTCCTCTTCCCAAATGTTGGCGGGAAGGGATCCCACAACGGCCAGATTTGAAGGGGGACAAGAAGTACACCCTATCCTGACTAAAGTGGTCTTCGCCTGCAAAAGCCTCTAGTCGTGACGCTGCGGTGGGCTCGGTGATGACCACCATCCTGCCGTACTGGCGGTCTTGGTCTTGTTGCACCAGAATGGAAAGCTTTGGCTGATTCCTCGGGACTCCGCGCCTGCTGCTTGCCTCCTCTGCACCAAAGAGGAAACTAGTACTCTGTGCCCGCTGGCGCGCGCCCGGCCTTGGTTCTCATGGCTCACATCAGCTGAGCCTCGTGAGGTGCACCTTGCATAGAAGTCTCCGCTCCTCGGGAGCCAGCCTGAGGAGGCCGATCCCCTTGGAGACCTTGGCGTCGCCCGCCTCGCGAGGGTCTTGAGTTATTGATGTTGAAGCTGGGCCGTACCAGGCCGTCGATGCAGCCACGCAGTGGGCCGCAGGCAGGCAAGTCTGGGTACCCCCATATCCAGAATGCAGACAAATCCAGGGAAAATGTTTCTGTTCGTATGTACATCCCACACAGTCAATCCAAGGAAAACGTTTCTATTCGTATGTACATCCCACACAGTTTTATGTATAGGCTCATATGTGAAAGGTGTAACTATCACACACGCTCTGCCTTGGTTAACCATTTGCTTTTATCAACTACATCACACACGATTTGATGAAGAAAACTGTGTGGCGTTGGGCTATTCATCACAAGCACTTTTACTGCTAGAACCGTTTGCAAAGTTCCATGACCCATTTAGCAGGTTTATTAGCTTACAATTAATAATCCTAGTATTACACAAATTCATATTTCATATCGAACAACTGTTTACAAATTTCATATCAGGCACATAAATATATTTTAACATCACAGTACGATAGCAACCCGAAAATAGCACAATACAACATATAGCTAGTTCAACTTCATAAGAACAATATTAGAACAATATATACATTTCCCTAATTGAGATCATCCAGGCACGTCTTATCCACCTCTGCTTTCAGTTCAGTACAAACCTGTTTTGCACTGGCCAACTGGGAAAGTGCATCCTCCTTCGCCAACACCATCTTAGCAAAGTCTGATTTAAGAAATCTGAGCTCATTCTCCACCTTCCTCTTTTTATCCCGCATCTTCAAATATTCTTCAGTGTTGACAACACTTTCTCTAAGCCTACCTCTGTTCTCTTCCTCATACATGCTCCAGAGTTTTGCTAGGCACATCTTCAAAGACTGTGGCCACTCTTGATCAACCCACTCCAAGTAAGAACACTTTCGTTCATCCTATAATATTTAAAACTAGATTAGTAACAATTCTAGGGGAAATGGGTTTATAGCAACATAGAAAATCACCAATACTTATTTTGAAAAACTGAAGAAACAGGTTAATTATGACATATCTTCTCAAAAAGATCAATGTGCAAATGAATTAATTGCTACTGAGACAACAACCAAATTCTGAAACATCAGAAACTATAATTAACTACAACAACGCAACACGTTATTACTAATGTACTATAAATAACAAATTGAACATTTTATGAGGAAGGTAAATATAACTACAACAACATAGCAACAGTGTTTGGATGATAGCAAATTGATACTAACAGGTGTGTACATGCACAAATTTAGTAACATAGAACTAATAGCACTAAGGTCGTCTGCTGTGTATGCCAAAACCTGTGTAAAGACAACTATTGCTACATCTCGCACCGGCGCCCTGCACTGGCGAGCCGATGCAACAGAAAAAAATCAGGGACTCGGACTCCGGAGCACCTAGTTGCTCCGATGCCCAGTTCCTTCGTGCCATAAAGATTTAGTATTTTATTGCTTGGCTGCTCAGATGTGTGTACCAAAGTTGGCTGCACAAACTGCTGAAGCGGTGCCAAATAATTTTCTAATGGCACCGCTATGAGATGGCAACATTTTTAGATACTAGGTACAAACTGTGACACTGTCTTAGGATGTGTTTGGTTGAAGGTGTGGTATGAATGGGTTGGGACTGTGACAGTGTCTGAATCACATCTAACAAATGATTTGTAACAACGAAAGAGGGTCTCACCTTCTCTGCACATGCCAGAAACTTCCTCCCACTGTCCACGGATTCAAATGCAACTAGCTTCGCGCATGGAGATTGATGGTGACAACAAGCAGACAGATCGTCATCCTCCCCGCTCCATGTCGTGGTTCTAAGTCTGACAGTAATGTAGGGGGGTACTAAGGAGAGGCTAGATCCTAGCTATGGATTAGTTGTGCACACAAGTGTTTTACGAGTTTAGGCCCTTCTCAGAAGAAGTAACAGCCCTACGTCTCGGAGCCTGGAGGCGGTCGACTGGATTATATGTTGAGAGTTACAGGGGTGCGAACCCTTCTACCAGTGGAGGGGGTGGCTTATATAGAGGATACCAAGACCCCAGCCAGCCCACGTAGCGGAGGGTTAAAGTACATTAAGGCTTGGTGTTACTGGTAACGCCTTACATAAAGTGTCACCATGACTGAGGGAGTCCTGGACTAGGGGGTGTCCGGATAGCCGAACTATCATCATCGGCCGGACTCCAAGACTATGAAGATACAAGATTGAAGACTTCGTCCCGTGTCCGGATGGGACTTTCCTTGGCGTGGAAGGCAAGCTTGGCGATACGGATATGTAGATCTCCTACCATTGTAACCGACTCTGTGTAACCCTAGCCCTCTCCGGTGTCTATATAAACCGGATGGCTTTAGTCCGTAGGACGAACAACAATCATACCATTGGCTAGCTTCTAGGGTTTAGCCTCCTTGATCTCGTGGTAGATCTACTCTTGTAACACACATCATCAATATTAATCAAGCAGGACATAGGGTTTTACCTCCATCAAGAGGGCCCGAACCTGGGTAAAACATCGTGTCTCTTGTCTCATGTTACCATCCGCCTAGACGCACAGTTCGGGACCCCCTACCCGAGATCCGCCGATTTTGACACCGACATTGGTGCTTTCATTGAGAGTTCCTCTGTGTCGTCACCGATAGGCTCGATGGCTTCTTCGATCATCATCAACGACGCAGTCCAGGGTGAGACCTTCCTCCCCGGACAGATCTTTGTATTCGGCGGCTTTGCACTGCGGGCCAATTCGCTTGGCCATCTGGAGCAGATCGAAAGCTATGCCCCTGGCCGACAGGTCAGATTTGGAAGTTTGAACTTCACGGCTGACATCCGCGGGGACTTGATCTTCGATGGATTCAAGCCATAGCCAAGCGCACCGCACTGTCACGATGGGCATGATTTAGCTCTGCAGCCGGACAGTACCCTGGAGGCCGCACTCGAGCCCGCTCCGATCTTCAATTTGGAGCCGGCTGTGCAGATCGAGGACGGATGGCCAGACACCGCCTCGAGGGCTGCAACCTCTACGGCGATAGAGCCGAACACTAATCTTGTCCCTCATGAAGCCCGTGACTCCGAGGTGCCAGACCCCTCGCCGGACTCCGAGCCTCCCGTGCCCCCTCCAACCGAATCCGGTTGGGCGCCGATCATGGAGTTCACCACCGTGGACATCTTTCAACACTCACCTTTCGGCGACATCTTGAGCTCGCTAAAATATCTCTCGTTATCAGGAGAGCCCTGGCCGGACTGCGGTCAGGGCGGTTGGGATGCGGATGACGAAGAAATTCCACGCCCACCCACCACCCACTTAGTAGCCACTGTCGACGATCTAACCGACATGCTAGACTTCGACTCCGAAGACATCGACGGTATGGATGACGATGCCGGAGACGACCAAGAACCAGCGCCTATCGGGCACTGGAAAGCCACCCAAACTCACGACGTATACATGGTGGATACACCAAAAGGAAGCGATAATGAGGAACAACGGGACATGGCGAAGGACAACTCCCCCAGCAAACAACCAAAACAGCGACGCAAGCGCCGCCCAAAGTCCCGCCTCGATAAAAACGGCACCCATACAGACCCGGCCTTAGAGTAGGGCGGAGCAGTGGACGGCGAACATGCCACCAAGCAACCCATCCCCGGCGAAAACGATAGCCTGGACGATCTCACGCCGAACACATCGCCAGAGCATAAGAACCTTCATAAAAGGCTCGTCGCCACTGCAAGAAGTTTGAAGGAGCAAAAGCGGAAGCTCAAAACAGCGGAGGACGCACTCAGAATGAGATGGAGCAAAGTACTCAATACCGCAGATAAATATGGTGCTAGTCACCAGGCAAAGAGCTACCCAAAGCGCAAGTTGTTGCCCGAATTTGACGAGGAGGCCTTAGAGCCCCCGCAGTCAAAAAAGAAAGAGGCCGCCTAGCCGGATAGATGACCAGATGACAGGCTAAGAGTAGCAAGGGGCGCCGCACACAAGCCGGCACACGATCAGCATAAAGATCCTCGGAAAAGGATGACCCGGTCAGGTCCATCTATGGGCCAAAAAATAAGACTCCAGGAAGCAACACAACCCGCCGAGCGTTTGAAGACAACGGCACACCCAAATACAGGGGCGCCGCACACCCACTATGTTTCACCGACGAGGTACTGGATCATGAATTTCCAGCGGGATTCAAACCCGTAAACATAGAGGCATATGACGGAACAACAAACCCTAGAGTCTGGATTGAGGATTATATCCTGCATATACATATGGCCAGAGGAAACGATCTCCATGCCATAAAATACCTACCCCTCAAGCTCAAAGGGCCAGCTCGGCATTGGCTCAAAAGCCTCCCAGAAAATACCATTGGAAGTTGGGAAGAGCTCGAGGATGCGTTTCGAGCAAATTTTCAGGGGACTTATGTCCGCCCTCCGGATGCAGACGATTTAAGTCACATAACTCAACAGCCCGGAGAGTCAGCACACAAATTCTAGAACAGGTTCCTCACCAAAAAGAACCAAATAGTCGACTGTCCGGACGCCGAAGCCTTAGCATCCTTTAAGCACAACGTCCAAGACGAATGGCTCACCAGACACCTCGGCCAGGAAAAACCAAGAACAATGGCCGCACTAACAAGCCTCATGACCCGCTTTTGCGCAGGGGAGGACAGCTGGCTGGCTAGATGCAGCACCAGCGACCCGAGTACATCCGAAGTTAGGGATGGAAATGGGAAATCACGACGCAGAAAAGATCAGCACCGGAATAAGGAAAATGGCCCAAATAGCACGGCGGTCAACGCCGGATTCAAAAGCTCTCGACCGAATAACAAAACACTGCCCCTCAAGGACAACAGTGACGAGCTATCCAACCTAAACAAAATTCTGGATAGGCTATGTCAAATACATAGTACCTCCGGGAAGCCTGCAAACCATACCCATAGAGATTGTTGGGTCTTCAAGCAGTCCAACCGACTTAACACCGAACGCAAGGGGCTCGACGCACAAAGCAAAGACGACGAACCCCACAAGCAGCACACCGGAAAACAGAAGACTTTCCCACTAGAAGTCAAAATAGTGAACTCACTTCATGTGATAACACGAAAACTCAGTGCGGCACCTGCCATACCAGGACACCATCCGCAGAATGGGGGTAGACCCTACCAAAATTCGCCATAGCAGCACTCCTTTCAAAGGAGTGGTGCCAGGCCTTCAAGCCAATTGTACAGGCTCTGTACCACTAGAGGTTGTGTTCGGTTCATTCGACAACCGCGGCTGCGAAAAGCTCAGTCTCCATATCGCCCCATTTAACAGTAGCCCTTAAGCACTACTGGGACGCGAAGCTTTTGCCCGCTTTAATGCAATACCACATTGCGCGTCTCTTACGCTTAAAATGCCCGGTCCACGCGGCATAATCTCATTAAAGAGTAACTCCGAGTGTTCCTCGACCACGGAGAACGTGAGACTGCCTTGAGAGCCACACACTAATCCGACCTTGCAGGTCAAAGCCCCTAAAAACAGGTCATTCAGACCTCGTACACAGTTAGGCGAGTCCGGCGTAACTAAACAAGGGGCTTCCCAGCCGCATACCCCTTTCCAAGGGGCCGCGCGTATAAACGATGAGAGCCAATAAAGCTCAACTTTATTCATCTTCCAAATTATACTTTATTTTAAATATAACTTTTGCACGATATTCCTTCCGAACTAAGTCCTTCTCTTTTACAGATGAAGCATGTGCTACACCCGTCCAGGATACAACACAACGGAGACACAGGCGCAGACGTGCAGCAGGGACCCGTTGCAAGTATTCTTTTCAGATTAAGACCCTGCGTAAACCTTTCTTACTGTCTCTTGTTGATACACATCCCCCGGTTTTCTACCATAACCGAGGAGGAGGCTAGCGTTTTGGCATCGGCCGCGTCAGAAGTTCCCGCCTGTACCTGGACACTAGGGGCTTAGGGCATTGTTCTGCCCGGTATCATAAAGACCGAACACCTCGGGGAGTGTTCGGCGTCTCGAGTTAGGCCTTATATGCATCAGCTCCGAATCATGTCTTTGGTCAAATGTTGGGTTTGCCCGGCTCCTGTGTTTTGCTGCGTTACGTTCCGCTCCATTGGCTAACGCGGCACCAGGAGAACTACTGCGATTGTGCCCCGGTTCGGCCGTGCGAGCACCTCAGTAGAGAAAGCCGAAAAATGACTGTCATGATATAGCGAGAGACTGGCCAACCACTCGATCGACTATTGGAATGTTTAGAATTCCTCCGCTTTGACGAAGGACCGCTTCCCAGTCAGGCACATACGCGCCCCGAGTTCGGAGAGCGCGGTGCCTCTAGGGGCTATATAGTAGCCCCACCTTCGAGCTCCTATGGCTAAGTGAAAGTGATAAAGCATTATAGTCCGGTTGCCTAGTTTGCTACGCTATGACCTCCTTAAAAGGGACCAAGACGTTGGATTAAGTGTGAAAAAGCGCTTTTCTTTTTGCAAACACCCCCGCACCATGTGCGTGGGGGCTGAAGCCAAAGACTGCCATCTTTCAGGTTAACATACATATACGGCCGCACAGGAGATAGTTTAATACTTGAACGCACAAGTATAAAAAGCTATTGCATTATAAACATGATCTCACAAATCATACACGTCATTTGAACATGACATCTTTCGAGCACTGCGACTCTATTAAACGAGCGCCCTGCGGGACTTCCTCAAAATAGTGCTCGGTGGGTAATCGGCTTTTGTCCGAACCCCGGGATGCAACAGCGGTGGCATCCATGTCCGCCCAGTATGTCTTCACATGGGCGAGATCCATCCGTGCACCTTCTATGCATGCCGACCGCTTCATCGCCTTGATATGCGGCACCGCCCCAAGGAATTGCTGCAACAAGCCAAAATAGCTCTTCGGCTTGGGCCTTTCCGGCCACAGATGAGCGACCACATCCGTCATGGCAAGTCTGGACAGTCTATTCAGCTCAGCCCACTCAGCCAGCCGATTAGTCAACGGAAGTGGACGCTCCGGACTATGGAATTGAGACCAGTAAAGCTCTTCCATTTCGTGATCCTTCTGGTTTCGGAAGTGCACGACTGCGTCCGCCGCACTCGCCGCCAAATCCAGATAAGGATCCTCCGGACCACACAACTGGCCCAGCTGAGCATACTTCGGATCCGTGAACTTCCTACGCAGAAGAAAGGGCTTTCCAGCCGCAATGTCTCTGGCTTGACGCAGTTCCTCCTTCATAGCCCGCATCTCACTCCGGGCATCCTTGACTTCGGCGGCGGCCTTCTTCAGGCCCTCTTGCTCCACTCGGTGTTCTCCTTCAAGAACCTCACAACGGTCGGTAGCATCTTTTAATTTCAAGGCCATTCTGGCCATCTCTTCCCTGCTTCGGCAGTGAGCAGCCTTTTCGGCTTTTAGCTCTTCCGCTGCCTTCGAGGTAGCCGCATCACTTATCCTGGCTTGCTCCTTGGCTCGAGCAAGCTCTGTTCGAAGGTCTTCCACAGCAGCGGCGCCATCTGCATCAAGCATACAAATTGTAAGGAACGGGCATCAACTCCCTTACTAGGCAACCGTGGAGCAACCACCTACCTTGCGACTCGTTAAGTCGTTTATTGACCAGCGCGATGTTCGCATCCGCAACATCGAGTTGCCTCTTCAGTTCGACAACTCCATCAGTCTGGCTAGCCACCGAATGTTCCGCCACCTGCATAGGAAAGGCGACATTCTATTACTGAGATTATGATCCTTGGCATGCTGTCGCTTTCGACAGCATACCAAGTCTCAGGGGCTACTATCTATACAGGGCACACTCCATGTGCAAAACTGTCAAAAGGTATGTCATTTTTTGCGTACCTCAAACCCCGTCAGCAAATTTCCGACGGCCTCATACAACCCGCTTTCGGCGGATGAGATCCTCTCAATTACCATACTCATTAATGTGCGGTGATCTTCCGAGATAGACGCCCTCTTGAGCAAATCCTGCAGCTCCACCGGCCGTACTCCAATGGGTGTCGGACTCTCCGGCCCCGCCGGACTTGGGGAGACCCTCCGTTACAACACCTCAGGGTTGTCCGCCCCGCTCGACGGGGCGGTAGATGGAGGCGTCTCGCTCTCCATCATCTCCGGACAAAGGTCCCCCGAAGTTGAGCTCTGCTGAGATGGGCTGAGATCCGAACTACAAGGTGAAAACTTCGGTTACCTTTGGAAATAATATAGGGGCGTTCCCTATTACAAAATTCCCCCTTTTTTACTTATGGCTCGCTGGAGGGCTGACTCCTATGGGGAGACTGTGCGGCCGGGCTCTTCCCGGCACAGGACCTTCCGGTGCAGATTTCTTTCCCCGCTTTGAGGCCTTGGCCTCCGGGTCTTCGGAAGCAGTCCTCTTCTCCCCCTGGAAGGAGGGACTCTCGATTCCCCCCTTACTGAAAGCCTCCTTGGCAGAGGTTGTAGTTTCCCTATGCCCCCCTTCGCTCTCCTCCGAATGTGCAAACTCCAACATTTTGACTAACACGGGATCCGGCGTGGTCTCAGGGAGGGGGGCCGGACACCGTATCAGTTTTGCTTGCGCTATCCACTCCTGTCCAAGGGATAGCTGGTTAAAATGAAAACTCATGATAAATAAATGGACAATATGTCCGGACACAGGGCTACTTACTTGAGTATCCGGGCGATTGCAGCTTAGGCCGGCGTCCTCGGTCAAGTCTGGACGCATCTCTTGCGATCCGAAGAACAGTTTGTACATCTCCGCGGGTGTCAAACCCATGAAGTGTTGGAGAGCTCGTGGCCCCTCCGGATTAAATTCCCACAGGCGGAGGGGGCGATGTTTGCAGGGTAGAAGGCGCCGGATCAGCATAACCTATGCCACTACGACTAGATTAATCTCCCTTTCTTGGAGGCCTCGAATCGGGTCCTGCAACAGGGGTACGTCTTTGGATGGCCCCCAGTTAAGCCCCTTGTTGACCCATGACGTCAGCCGTTGTGGAGGGCCCGAGCTGAAGACGGGCGGCGGCTTCTGCCTGCTGCCCCTTGGAGCGGTGATAGAGAACCACTCCTATTGCCACAAGCCGAGTTCCTCCTGAAAAGAGCCCTCGGGCCATGGAACATCGGCCCTCTTGCTTATAACCGCCCCGCCGCACTCTGCCTAACGCCCCTCAATTATCTTTGGCTCCATGTTGAAGGTTTTGAGCCACAAGCCGAAGTGAGGGTTAGTGCGGAGGAAGGCTTCGCAGACTACAATGAATGATGAGATGTGGAGGATGGACTCCGGAGCCAAGTCATGGAATTCCAGCCCATAGTAAAAGATGAGCCCCCTCACGAAGGGATCCATCGGGAAGCCTAAACCCCGACGGAGGTGAGACATGAACACGACGCTCTCGCCGGGCTCGGGAGTAGGAATAACTTGCCCTCGGGCAGGCAACCTATGCGAAATCTCGTAGGTCAAATACCTGGCGTCTCTCAGATTTAGCACGTCTTCTTCCGTGACGGAAGAGGGCATCCACCGGCCTCGTAGGTCAGAGCCGGACATTGTCAAAGGTCGAAGGTACCCAAATCTGGAGCCCTGGGTGTTGGAACTCGGGGCGAGGGGCGGATTCGATTGAGGATTGAAGAAAAAGAACGGGCCTTGGTCTCATTATAAAGAGGAAGAATACCAAGAGCCGTCCCCGTGACCGTTTGGAACCCGCCTTCGATGGAGGGGGCATGGCAACGGGCGCGGTTGGGTTACCCTCGTCCGTATTTATGAGAATCCCGGAATAAGGGGAACACAATCTCTGCTTCGACAAGACATGCCAAGGAAACCGCTTCGCTAAACGCGCTGAGGTGGTACAATAAAAACAATCCGAGTAAAGGCTTGGTAGTGGTGTGACGTCACGCCACGAAATACGTCAGCAGATTGAACTTGTGTAAATGTTATTCTCTCTACGGTGGTGTGTGGAATTTATTTTGCAGAGCCGGACACTATCCTAGTGTTCACAATCTTCTATAAATTATACGGAGGAGGAACCCGCCTTGCAATGCCGAAGACAATATGCGCGCCGGACTCGTTGCCATTGAAGCCTGGTTCAGGGGCTACTGAGGGAGTCCTAGACTAGGGGGTGTCCGGATAGCCGAACTATCATCATCGGCCGGACTCCAAGACTATGAAGATACAAGATTGAAGACTTCGTCCCGTGTCCGGATGGGACTTTCCTTGGCGTGGAAGGCAAGCTTGGCGATACGGATATGTAGATCTCCTACCATTGTAACCGACTCTGTGTAACCCTAGCCTTCTCCGGTGTCTATATAAACCGGATGGCTTTAGTCCGTAGGACGAACAACAATCATACCATAGGCTAGCTTCTAGGGTTCAGCCTCCTTGATCTCGTGGTAGATCTACTCTTGTAACACACATCATCAATATTAATCAAGCAGGACGTAGGGTTTTACCTCCATCAAGAGGGCCCGAACCTGGGTAAAACATCGTGTCTCTTGTCTCCTGTTACCATCCGCCTAGACGCACAGTTCGGGACCCCCTACCCGAGATCCGCCGGTTTTGACACCGACAATGACCATAAAGACTACTTAATTACAGACCGTTTGGATACAGAGTAGATCTTGAACTCCTGGTGGTCGAGTGAGTCTTCATGGTCGAGTGTCTTCAAGTTCGTCGAGTGTCTTCCAGTCCGTCGAGTGGAATCTCCCTTGGTCGACTGGAAGATGGTTTCTTCTGTAGATGTCCTTGGGGAGGGTACCTGGTACAGGTTCATGACCCTACCCTAGGTACATGACTTCATCATTAGCCCCCGAATGGATCGAGGATTGAGTGAGGAAGGACTTGAGAATTCTTCTGACTCCTCTTTATATGCTATGAGTACGTCTTGTTCTGGATCAACTGACCGTAGGTGACGGTATCAACTTCTTTTTCAATCGCCTTGATCCATTCTGGATACAGGTCGAGTGATCTTTCTACACTTGGAGATCTCCGAGCGACGGACCGCAGGAGATCTTCCGTCTGACAAGTTTCTCTGCAGTTAGCGGATTTAGTGGGATCTGAATTTCGGGAAGCGCGCGAAGCGGAGAAGGCCGCGGTACTCGGATGGGATAAGACAGAGACGCCTCGATCCCCGCGCCGCCTTTTTCGCCATGTATCCCTCGTGCGACTGTTTCGGGATTTGACAGGATTGCCCGGGTCCACCAGTCAGCCACTCGGAAGCGACTCCATATAAGGAACCGGGCGGAGGTGTTTGAACAGTGCGCCCTCATTTTCCCCTCTCCCGTCTTCAGATTCATCTGCTGCCCTTGCTATCTGTTCAGCGCCGTTGCTCCATACCAGCCTCGTCGGCAACAATGGTGAAGGAGAAGACGGCGGCTTTGGAGCGGGTGAAGAAGGCAACGGCGCAGGCGAAGGGGAGAGCGACCAGTCGGGGTGGATCCTTGTCGCGGTCCCGCCTGCCACAAGGTTGGATCCAAGGGGATTGGATCCGCTCGACCCATCACCCAGAAGGATCTCGACGACCTGGCCAATGAGGGGCTGATCAAGCACGGAGCAGCGAGGCTTCCGGGGACGGAGTGGCAGCCGCAGCCTCAGGAGGGTGAGTGTGTCCTCCTAGCGACTCATGTCGATCGTGGGTTTTCTTTGCCGCCGCATCTTTTGTTTCGGGGGTTTCTGAACTTCTTCGGGGCTCAACTCCACCACTTCACACCCAATTCCATTGCCTATCTTTCCGCTTCCGTGTCTCTATGCGAAAACTTCCTGGGTTGTCGGCCGCTGGGGCCTCTTCAAACACATTTTCACCTGTCGCTCCCAGACGGTGAAAAAGGCTAGCCCGAATGACGAGACAACCCAGGTTATTCAGATGTGCGGGGGTCTCGGGGTCCAGATGAGGAGTAAGAGTGCTTTTCCGGCTATGACCCTTCCCGAGTCAGTTAGAGGGTGGCAGTCGACCTGGTTCTATTGCCAAGACTAGTCGACGCCAGGGCAGTCGACTGGGCTCCCTCCCTTCTCCATGAGTCGAGTGAACAAGCCGTCTTCTCTGAAAGTAGTTCCGGAGGAGAAGGCTCAGGTTAAAATGTTGATGGAGCGGGTAGTCCAACTCATTCGCGATGGTGTGACCGGCATGGATCTTCTGGAGGTTTTCCTTCGACGGCGCATCCAGCCACTCCAGTACCGGGGCCACCCGATGTGGTTGTACTCTAGTACTAAAGACACCACCCGGGTCCACCCAGAGGAGGTCGATGATGTCACACTGGAGAGGTGGATGACTGCCATCACAGGGAACAAGGACAACCCTCGTGGGGCCAGGAGGATCCCGCCACTCGACCAATCTTATGACGCAGACAAGGTATGACCACTTATTTCCGACTATAATCATATTCCGTCCATTCTGTTTCACTGTAGATCAGTCGATCGACTTTTCGTCTTGTTTGTTTGTCGTTCAGGCTACCACTGAGTTGTATTCGATGCCCAACGGGGTGCAAGCACAGACTGAGGAGGAGGAGGGAAGTGGAGGTGAAAGTCAAGAGGAGTGGGAATCGGATGGTGACGAGGGTGATGAAGATGCTGGCTCCGATGAGGAGGAGGAGGAGGAGGAAGAGGAGGAGGAAGTTGCGCCTCCCTGTTCTGAAAGAAGGTCCAAGCTTGCTCATGACCCTGCGGTCGAGCGCGGCAAGGGGGCCGCACCTGCTGTGCAATCGACCAAGCATCCTCGGACGACCTCCCCGGCGCCGACTGAGAAAGCACCGAAGCAATCTCGAGTGGTGCCGTCGAGGCCGACGAAGGCTTTGCCGAAAATGAAGATGGTGATTCCCACTATTTCTGGGTAATGACATAGCTCGTGTCCTCTTGTTTCTCATGGATTTATTCTTGGTTGATTCGTTAGCTGGTCGACTGATTTCTGAAACTGCAGTGCTGCTACTTCTGATACCTCGGCCAGACCTGATGATCAAGAAATGGAGGATGCCGTCACTTCCAACCCTGGTATGACTTTTGAAGTTTCGTTTTCAGTCGGTGGAATCTTCGTTTTTAACTTCGACTCTTTTCTACAGCTCCATCTAATATCATCATTGATCTTCCTGATGATGATGAAGACGAGGAACCACTGAGGCAGAGGAGGAATAGGAGAGCGTCCGCTGGCAAGGCAGCTTAGGTCGTATCGGCACCTGAGATGTTGGTTGCGGAGGGTGACAGTGTCACTCGGCCTACCGTATCCTTTGCGGTGCCGCTGACGAGTGCTCGCCCTTCGTCGTCGAGTGCTGGCCAGCCTTCACTTTTCTCCTCCCACCACGTCCCTGAAGACCGAGCGAGCGCTGCTAAAGAAGCCATACGCCAGGCGGGGGTTATGATGGAGCAAGTGAAGGCGATCCGAGACGCCAGTCAAGCAGCTTATGACGCCAGTTCAGACCTTCAGAGCAATGTTCAGGTTGGTCGATCACTGCCTGTTCTGTTAGGATATGTTATCTGAAAACTTTTCTTTCTGAAAATCTTAGTATCTGTTGTACACCCACAGAGTGTGTGGATTGAGAATCTGGATTGGTGGGGGCACGCTGAGTGCACCCACTGGGTGTAGTCCCCAAGGCTATGGTCGACTGCTGGCAGTGGACTAGTCTTTATGTCTTGAGTTTTTCTTTTTTCTCATTACTGTCTTCACTCGATCTGGTCGAATGGAATCATAAACCGGTGGGGGCACGCTGAGTGCACCCACTGGGTGTAGTCCCTGAGACTGTGGTCGACTGCTGGCAGTCGACTATAGTCTGAAGAACACACACACTCCCTTTTTTTGGGTCGACTGATCGACTCTGAGTCTAGCTGATAGAACTAGTGGGGGCACGCTGAGTGCACCCATTGGGTGTAGTCCCCGAGACTACAGTTGAATGTTTAGATTCAGCTGTAGTCTTAGAAATACTATAATTTTTCTCTTAGTCACTCGGAAGTGACCTATCTTTGACGTCTGTTGATTGGTTTTTTGTAGAGATCTTGCAAGCTTTCAGCTCGTTATACCGAATTGGAGAACAAGCATATCCAGCTCGAACTTGACTTGAAGCTTGTCCAGGAGAACTTCACGAAGGCGAAGGAGGAGGCAAAAGGTATGTTTGGTGAGAATCTTGATGACTGTCTTTGCTTCTTGTCCGTCCTCGAGTCTGATCTTATTGTGATTTTACAGATAAACTGAGGGATGCTCTGAAGAAGAAGGACCTTGACCTCGCCGAGGCGCAGAAAGCGGCTTCGGACAAGACGAAACTTGCAGAAGAGAAGTTGGCTTCGGTCAGCAAACTTGAAGAGGAAAACACTAATCTGAAAGCTGCTCTCGACGTGGCCAACCAGGAGGTCATTCGACTGAAGAATGACAAGATGGTCCTGAGTGACAAAGCTAGCGAACTGGTGGCAAAGAAGAATGATCTGGAGGCTTATCTGGGAGGACTCGCCAAGAAGCTATTCCTCATGCTTGAAGGTAACCCTTTGTATCTGACAGGCTTTTTAATCTTGACCTCGCCACCAAACTGTTGCCTTAACTTTGGGGTTGTGTCTACAGAGTTCTGCCAGAACTTTGAGGAGGAGACTGGTCGACTGGAGACGAGCCTGGATCCCATCAATTCTCCTATGAAGGATGAAACTGCCATGAGCGTGCTCCGACTCGAGTCTCGCGTTGCTGCCATTGTTGACTATCTTGCAAGGCTGAAGGTTGCGACGTCACGCATCGACACAATGCTCTAGCCAGGAGAAGCACTTCAGAATGATCTTGAGTCTCTGATGACTCGACTAAACGAAGTTCCAAGTCGAGTGCAAGAATGGAAGAAGTCTTCTGCCAGGTGCGGTGCCGACGTTGCTCTATCTCTTGTCCGTGTCCACTGCAAGGATGCGCGAGAAGACAAGCTGGCAGCTCTCAAGGTGGCCAATACCAAGAAGCATGACTTCCGATCCTTCATGGAGACCTTCATCGCCGCTGCCACTCGGATCGCAGATGGAATCGACCTGGACGAGTTTGTCGCGCCTTCCAGCCCTCCGCAGGAGGGGTAAAAACCTTCTATGCTTGATGCCTTAAATTTGCCTCGGAATGCCGAGTGATTTTTGTAACCGATAAACCTTAACAGGCTTGATGCCTGAGCACTTCTGGATCCGTAGGACGTTATCCGAAATCGTTTTGTCGTTTGATATGTTTGCTTCCGCCTTCGAACGATCATCGTCCTTTGCTTGGAATATATGTTAGTGCCTGCGATGTTCTTTTGCAGGTGGGGACGAAGCACAATTTGCAATCGACTCATGCTCGTCACGCTTAGGCGAGCACTGGGCTGCAGCTAAGCCTCCGAGTGGGAGGTTTGCTCTTCACTTGGTAGGATTTTAGGAACTTAGGCGAGCACTGGGCTGCAGCTAAGCCCCCGAGTGGGAGGTTTGCTCTCCACTCAGTAGGATTTTTAGAAACTTAGGCGAGCACTGGGTTGCAGCTAAGCCCCCGAGTGGGAGGTTTGCTCTCCACTCGGTAGGATTTTAGAAACTTAGGCGAGCGCTGGGCTACAGCTAAGCCCCCGAGTGGGAGGTTTGCTCTCCACTCGACAGGATTTTCGAAACTTAGGCGAGCACTGGGCTGCAGCTAAGCCCCCGAGTGGGAGGTTTGCTCTTCACTCGGTAGGATTTTCGAAACTTAGGCGAGCACTGGGCTGCAGCTAAGCCCCCGAGTGGGAGGTTTGCTCTTCACTCGGTAGGATTTTTAGAAACTTAGGTGAGCACTGGGCTGCAGCTAAGCCCCCGAGTGGGAGGTTTGCTCTCCACTCGGTAGGATTTTTAGAAACTTAGGCGAGCACTGGGCTGCAGCTAAGCCCCCGAGTGGGAGGTTTGCTCTCCACTTGGTAGGATTTTAGAGACTTAGGCGAGCACTGGGCTGCAGCTAAGCCCCCGAGTGAGAGGTTTGCTCTCCACTCGGTAGGATTTCCAAGGTGTATCTCCGAAGGGGAAGATAGCAGTCGACCTGCGCTTCGCCCTCTTTGCGGAGCGCACGTTGTATTTGTGGCGTAGCTCGGAAGGAGAAGACGGGAGTCGACCTGCGCCTCGTCTTCCTTGCGGAGCGCACGTTGTATTTTATACTTAGGCGAACACTAGGTTGCAGCTAAGCCCCCGAGTTGAAGGTTGGCTTACCACTCGGTAGGATTTTCAAAAACTTAGGCGAGCACTAGGCTGCAGCTAAGCCTCCGAGTGGAAGGCTGGCTTACCACTCGGTAGGATTTTCAAAAACTTAGGCGAGCACTGGGCTGCAGCTAAGCCTCCGAGTGGAAGGCTGGCTTACCACTCGGTAGGATTTTTAGAAACTTAGGCGAGCACTGGGCTGCAACTAAGCCTCCGAGTGGAAGGCTGGCTTACCACTCGGTAGGATTTTTAGAAACTTAGGCGAGAACTGGGCTGCAGCTAAGCCTCTGAGTGGAAGGCTGACTTACCACTCGGTAGGATTTTGTTTATACTTAGGCGAAACGGATTCGCGGCTAAACCTTCGAGTGGAAGGCTGGCTTACCACTCGGTAGGATTTTTTTACAAACTTAGGTGAAACGGATTCGCAGCTAAGCCACCCACTGGGGGATTGATTTATGTAAACAAAAGTAATAACAATCACTAGGAAAATTATGAAACTCTTGTCTTTGATAAATAAACTACAAAAGTACTTTTATTACAACTCATCTAAGTGAATACTTAAGTATAAAAGGGGCGGAGTAGATCCGCATTCCAAGCTCGTGGCTCATCAATCTGGCGATCGACGTTGTACAGACGGTATGCTCCGTTGTGGAGAACTTTGGTAACAATGAAGGGGCCTTCCCAAGTAGGGGCGAGTTTGTGTGGCTTCTGTTGGTCCACTCGGAGGACCAAGTCTCCTTCTTGGAAGGCTCGGCTCTTCACATTTCTGGCGTAGAATCGACGCAAGTCTTGCTGATAGATGGTCGATCGGATCATGGCCATCTCCCTTTCTTCTTCCAGAAGGTCGACTGCATCCTGCCATGCTTGTTCTGCTTCAGCTTCGGAGTAGAGCTCGACTCGTGGTGCATTGTGAAGCAGGTCACTTGGCAGAACCACTTCAGCTCCGTAGACCAAAAAGAACGGGGTCCTCCGAGTCGACCGATTTGGAGTAGTCCTTAGTCCCCAAAGAACTGATGGAAGCTCGTCGACCCATGCGCCTGCTGCGTGCTTGAGGTCGCGCATCAGCCGGGGTTTCAGTCCTTTGAGAATTAGACCGTTTGCTCTTTCTGCTTGTCCATTCGACTGGGGGTGGGCGACTGAAGCGTAGTCGACTCGTGTGCCTTGAGAAGCGCAGAAAGCTTTGAATTGATTAGAGTCGAAGTTTGACCCATTATTAGTGATGATGCTATGCGGAACTCCATATCTGAATATTAATTCTCTGATGAAGCTGATGGCAGTGCCAGCATCAAGATTTTTAATGGGTTTGGCCTCGATCCACTTGGTGAACTTGTCGACTGCCACCAGTACATGGGTGAAGCCGCTCCTGCCAGTCCTCAGTGGTCCAACCATATCTAAGACCCAAACAGCAAAAGGCCAAACGATCGGGATGGTCTTCAAGGCTGAGGAAGGTTTGTGCGACATGTTGGAGTAGAACTGACAACCTTCGCACTTGTCAACTATCTCTTTCGCCATTTCATTTGCTCTGGGCCAGTAAAAACCCGCTCGGTATGCTTTAGCCACGATGGTCCGAGAGGACGCATGATGGCCATAGGTCCCCGAGTGGATGTCATTGAGAATCATTCGACCCTCTTCCAGTGTTATGCATTTCTGGCTAACCCCAGTCGCACTTTCTCTGTACAATTGTCCCTTCATGACGGTAAAGGCCTTGGATCGACGGACGACCTCTTGAGCCTCTTCTTCATTCTCTGGGAGCTCTTTCCTTGGAATATACGCAATATAGGGCACTGTCCAGTCGGGAGTAATAACCAGAACTTCCATGATTAAGTCGACCACAGCTGGAACCTCGACTTCAGTCGGATCTGTGGCGCTTCTTGGCTGCGGGGCTTCTTCAGTGAAGGGATCTTCTTGAACTGACGGCGTGTGAAAATGCTCCAAAAACACGCCACTTGGGATGGCTTATCTTTTGGAACCTATCTTCGCCAAGTCATCAGCTGCTTGATTTTTCAGTCGGGGGACGTGATGGAGCTCTAATCCCTCAAATTTCTTCTCCAGCTTTCTGATTGCATTGCAGTAACCAGTCATGGTTGGGCTTCTGACGTCCCACTCCTTCATCACTTGATTGACCACTAAATCCGAGTCTCCGTAGACCATGAGGCGACGGACGCCAAGTGAAATGGCCATACGCAACCCGTACAAGAGTGCCTCGTATTCTGCTTCATTATTAGAGGAATCAAAGTGAATCTGGAGTACATATCTGAGCTTATCTCCTCGGGGGGAAACCAACACTACCCCGGCGCCGGAACCATTCAGCATTTTGGAGCCATCGAAGAACATAGTCCAGTGCTCCGAGTGAACTTGAGTCGGCAACTGCTGTTCAGTCCATTCGGCGAGGAAATCTGGTATTGCTTGGGACTTGATAGCTTTCTTTGCCTCAAATATGATATCTAAGGGAAGAAGTTCAATCGCCCATTTTGCCACTCGACCAATTGCATCTCTGTTGTGCAGAATCTCTGATAAGGGGGTGTCGCTGACGACTGTGATGATATGGTCAGAGAAGTAGTGAGCAACTTTCTTCGTGGTCATATAAATCCCATATACAAGCTTCTGATAATGAGGGTATCGTTGCTTGGATGGGGTCAGGACTTCGGAAATGTAATATACTGGGCGCTGAACTTTGAAGGCTTTCCCTTCTTCTTCCCGCTCGACCGTAAGTACAGTGTTGACGACTTGTCCCGTGGCTGCAATGTAAAGCAGCAAAGGCTCTTTGCTGATCGGGGCAGCAAGCACCGGCTGGGTGGAAAGCAGGGTTTTTAACTCTGCAAACACTGCATCAGCTTCAGGAGTCCACTCGAACTTGTCTGACTTCTTCATCAGTCGGTAAAGAGGCAATTCCTTCTCACCGAGACGAGAGATGAATCGACTTAAAGCGGCCAAGCAACTAGTAAGCTTCTGAACATCGTGCACATGCACAGGTCGTTTCATTCGGAGTATAGTGCCCACTTTCTCTGGGTTTGCATCGGTTCCTCGTTCGGAAACGAGAAAACCGAGTAACTTTCCACCAGGAACTCCGAATGTGCACTTGGATGGGTTAAGCTTGATATCGTACCTCCTGAGGTTGGCAAATGTTTCAGCGAGGTCAGTCAGCAGGTCGGAACCTTTCCGTGACTTGACCACAATGTCATCCATGTATGCTTCCACATTCCGACTGATTTGAGTGAGTAAACACTTCTGAATCATCCTCATGAACGTGGCTCCGGCATTCTTGAGGCCGAATGGCATGGTGACATAATAGAAGCACCCGAATGGGGTGATGAAAGTTGTTTTGATCTCATCGGGTCCAAACAGATGGATCTGATGGTATTCGGAATAAGCGTCCAAAAAAGACAGTCACTCGCATCCCGCAGTCGAGTCGACTATTTGGTCGATGCGGGGAAGAGGAAAATGATCTTTCGGGCAGGCCCGATTGATATGCTTAAAATCAATGCACATGCGAAGCGAATTGTCCTTTTTGGGGACCATGACGACATTGGCAAGCCACTCGGAGTGGTAAATCTCTCGGATAAACTCTGCTGCTAGGAGCCGAGCCACTTCTTCGCCAATAGCCTTCCTTTTCTGGACGGCGGACCGTCGCAGATGTTCCTTCACAGGTTTTTCCTTTGAATCGACTCGCAGACGATGCTCAGCCAGTCCCCTGGGTACACCCGGCATGTCAGAAGGTTTCCATGCAAAGATGTCCCAGTTCTCGCGGAGGAACTGGATGAGCGCTTCTTCCTATTTGGGGTCGAGTGTTGTGGAGATATGAGTCGGAGCAGTGTTGGGGTCGGTCGGGTGGATGTGAACTGGTTTTGTCTCCCCGGTCGACTTGAACGCTGATTCTGCAGCAGGCTTTTTGGCTCGCAACAAATCACTCGGGTCTGCGTTCCTCTGGTGTTCCTGCCACTCTTCTGCCACCATCTGAGCATCGGCGATCTTTGAGCCCTTCTGGAAGCACTCTTCTGCCTTCTTGTGATTACCAGTAACAGTGATCATGCCTTTAGGGCCAGGCATCTTTAATTTGAGGTACACGTAACATGGTCGAGCCATAAAACGTGCATAAGCTGGCCTGCCCAAAATAGCATGGTAGGCACTCTGGAAATCTACAACCTCAAATGTCAGCTTCTCTTTGCGGAAGTTCTTTGAATCACCAAAAACCACATCAAGAGCAATCTGGCCGAGTGACGCGGCCTTCTTGCCAGGAATTACTCCATAGAAACTCATGTTGCTTGTGCTGAGTCTGGACATCGGAATGCCCATCCCTTTCAGCGTCTCAGCGTACAGTATATTCAAACTACTGCCGCCATCCATCAACACTTTAGTCAGTCGAGTGCCCTCGACAACTGGGTCGACCACCAGAGCTTGCCTCCCAGGGGTGGCTATGTGCGTTGGGTGATCAGACTGGTCGAATGTGATGGCGGTCTGAGACCACTTCAGATAACTGGGTGATGCCGGAGCAACCATATTCACCTCTTGGTTTATAACTTTCAGTCAACTTTTGCTCTCAACGTCAGCAAAAATCATCAGAGTAGAATTGACCTGAGGGTATTCCTCGTCACTATCTTCCTTGTCCTCAGCTTTGTCTAACTCCTTTTCCTTGTCCTTGGGTTGTTTCCCCTGGAACTGCTGTATCAGAAGTCGACACTGTCGAGTGGTATGATTTGGGTAAATGAAATTACCATCTTCATCTTTCTTCGTGTGGATGTGACACGGCAAATCCATCACGTCATTTCCCTCTTTATCCTTTACTTTTTTGGGGTTCCAGGGCCCTTTGGGTTTTCCTTTGAACTTCCCTTGAGTCACGGCCAAGGCTTCTCCAGGAGCAGCTGGCTCGGCTTTCCGCTTCTGCTTCCGACTGGAGTTCCCTCCTTCGGTTTCCTGGGCGACTGACTTATGCTTGCCGCTTCGGAGCCGATCCTCTTCCTCACCATTGGCATATTTGGTGGCTATTTCCATCATTTGACTCACAGACATGTCTCCTGTTCGACCGAATTTCAGGCTTAACTCCCTGTACTTTATGCCCTCCTTGAAGGCGCAGACTGCCTGGTGATCAGACACATTCTCTATTGTGTGATGCAGTGTGATCCATCTCTGGATGTAATCTCTCAAAGTCTCATTCGACTTCTGCACACAAGATTGCAGCTCTGTCAGTCCTGCTGGTCGCTTGCATGTTCCTTCGAATGTTCTGACAAACACTCGGGAGAGGTCCTCCCACGTGTAAATGATGTTGGGTGTCAACTGATTCAGCCATGCTCTGGCTGACCCTTCCAACATAAGAGGCAGATGCTTCATGGCCACCTCATCATTTCCACCACCGATCTGTACAGCCACTCGGTAGTCCTCAAGCCAAGTATCGGGCTTAGACTCACCGTTGAACTTGCTGACTCCAGTCGCCAACCTAAAGTTGGGAGGAATCACCGCGACTCTGATGGCTCTGCTGAAACACTCTGGTCCGGAGACATGCACTCGGCTGCTGGTGGGCACATCTCTGTCACTACCCTCTCTGTGGGCTCTGTTCCGGTCGACCAGACCTTGAACGACGATGGATCTTGCATCAAAGCCTGGTTTCCTGGGGTCGACCGGAATCCTTCGCCCGCCACTGTGCTGGCATCTATCATCCTGCTGTCGAGGCATATAGGACCCACCCCTTGGGGGGAGTAGGCACTCGACGTCGATCGTTGCGATCGAATCGGTGATCATACTGCTCATGGTTCCTGTACTGATCATGCCGGTCACCACGCCCTTCACGCCTCGGGGGCGATCTGGGGCTATGAGCCGACTGGACTATATTCGCTGCCACGGATCTGCTGTGGATCCTGTTCCGCGACTGCGATACAGCTGAATTCTGATCCCCTGCTGCCCGGAGCAAATCCCTGATCTGCATCAAACCTCTGCCAGCCTCTGACTGGGAAGGCTGAATCGATTCTGCTATACGGGCTATAGCTGCCAAATTCTGAATCGGAGTTCGATATACCTGAGTTGGAGGTGGAAAGAGCTAGCGTCGACTGGAGTCTGGAATCTGTTGTCGCGTGCGCTTGTCGAGTGCCCGCTGAAGGTTCTCCAGTCAAGTGCGCTCAGCCAGGTTGGCCAAGCGCGCATCCTCCAAGGTGCGAGCCTTAGGGGTTTCTCCAATGATCGGAGTGTGAAGCGCATCCATGTTCCGGCGACGAAGCTCTTCCCTCTGTTGCGAATTGAGGGGCTCGGGGAGGTATTCCTCATGGATGTGCGACAGATCGCCTCCGCCGTTGCCTCCCTCGGCACCGGGAAAACCGGGGGGAACGTGCGGTCCATTGACCATCAGGATCTCCGCCGCTGGATCACTGATGTCGCACTCGGATGCAGTCTCTACGGAGCTAGTAGACAGGTCGAACAGGCCATAGAGGGATTCGTCGGGCTCGATTGCCGCGACTTGGGCGGTGGTCGACTAGCGAGCCACCGCGTGTCTCACCCACCGTTGAAGCCTCGACCGACCAGAGCGCTTACGACGGCGGGAAGTTGGGAGGGAGGATGACACAAAAACCGGCCGATACTGGGTCGACGGTTGCCGCAGAAGGATGCCGTGGACGCACGCTCGAAAGTGCGTAGCCCTGCGGACTGGGAGTGCGTCGACGTTGAGCGGAGCCCCCTGCAGCCAAGCAGAGTCGTCGGCGATGAACGTGAGCACGCCGAGACGGATCTCGCGGCCTTCAACCAAAACTCCGCCTGAAACCATGACGATGGGAATCAAAAAAATTGCAACTTCTCCAACAAGTCGCTAAGACACCTGCCCCACGGTGGGCGCCAACTGTCGTGGTTCTAAGTCTGATAGTAATGTAGGGGGGTACTAAGGAGAGGCTAGATCCTAGCTATGGAGTAGTTGTGCACACAAGTGTTTTACGAGTTCAGGCCCTTCTCGGAAGAAGTAACAGCCCTACGTCTCGGAGCTCGGAGGCGGTCGACTGGATTATATGTGTGAGAGTTACAGGGGTGCGAACCCTTCTGCCAGTGGAGGGGGGTGGCTTATATAGAGGATGCCAAGACCCCAGCCAGCCCACGTAGTGGAGGGTTAAAGTACATTAAGGCCTGGCGTTACTGGTAATGCCTTACATAAAGTGTCATCATGACCATAAAGACTACTTAATTACAGACAGTTTGGATACAGAGTAGATCTTGAACTCCTGGTGGTCGAGTGAGTCTTCATGGTCGAGTGTCTTCAAGTTCGTCGAGTGTCTTCCAGTCCGTCGAGTGGAATCTCCCTTGGTCGACTGGAAGACGGTTTCTTCTGTAGATGTCCTTGGAGAGGGTACCTGGGACAGGTTCATGACCCTACCCTAGGTACATGACTTCATCACTCCATTCGTTGCAACTGATGGTCCTAGGTGGCTACAAGAGGAAGAAATCACTCAAATTGACTGCCCGGTTAAAATCCTTCATTCCAAGTCATAGCCTGAGAGAGAGAAGAGAGGCATACCCAGGTGGTGAAGGAGTCATCATCGGAGGAGGAACTGCTGGAGTGGTCATTGAAGAAGACCATGGCGACCCCGGCTGTAGGATGCGAGACGGCGAGAGCAAGGACGCGGCTATAACTTAGGAAGGAAGGAAGGAAGGAGGAAATAGGGGAAATGTGACTAGTGGTCAGGAAGAAAAGGGGGTGGGGAAGGGGGAGGGGGCGGGGGTAGATATTTTGGTGGTAGGCCAAAAGTTTCGAAATGTGGAGGGAAACTTTGCGTGTGGTGTCGTAGGACACTATTCACTTTGAACAATTGTGTGCATCGCAAATGATTCTTATGCTTTACACGCATGGGATGAGTTTGATAATTCAAATTTTGGTGGAAATTTCCCGAGTACATCATTGCATAATTTAACATCGCTTGCTAATTTGGGCACACAAAAGAGCGTACAACACACAGACCACACTGACTGAATCAAGCAATTTTAGTAATTAAACAGAGCTAGTTGACCTAAACATTGCTCTAACAAAAGACCAGCATAAAAAACAAAGCCTAAGTACACATAATTTTAACGAATCCGCCGCCGTGCCTGCCTATGCATCGCCGGTGTGAGTTGAGACGTCAATGACTTGTCCTGGCGAAATGTCGCAATTGGTGGACTCCGCATCCCCCCTGCTAAAGTCGACCGCGTCCTCGTCCTCGTCCTCGGTGTCCCCCTCAAGGTTGTAGTACTCGTAGTAGTGGCTGCGCCAGAGCTCGCGTTGGTACTCCACCGTCGATTCCTTGGCGGACAGACTCTTCTCTACCTCGACCTCGGCCGCGCGCAACTCCTCCTCCTAGCGCTCCTCGATCTCCGCCGCCTCCTGCATCTCCAGCTCCCTCTCGGTGATCTCATGAGGAAGCAGGTGCTTCATGGCCACCACCGCCTATTCGGACGTGGGTTGCATGCTGGATCCCGAGGTGGCCTAAAATATCTTGGCGTGTGCATTCTCGATCTTGGCGTGGATGGCCTCGACCCGGGCCAGGGTGACATCGGCGGCACAGATGGCATCTCGAGCGCTCTTGGCGTTTGCAGCCGCCGTTGCTGCTGCAGCTGCCCTATCGGCTGCTGCAGACGCCCTCTCGGCGGATGCGTCCGCGCTCAATGCGGATGCGGCGGCACTCTCCGCGTAGGCGGTCACGCTCTCGGTGTAGGCGGCGGCGCTCGGGGAGGACGCGGCCATCGTACGGGCCTTCACGGAGTGTTTCCACGGTGTCATCTTTGCAAGAAGGGGGTGCGGGAATGGGGATCAGGATTGGGATTCGTGGATTCAGGGGTTGCCAGCACTGGAGCAGACGAGCCAGCGAAGCTTAAGAAGGAAGACTTAAATAGACCCAGAAATTTTCATTGCAAATGGTTCCTATAAAAAATTTGTGTGTGATGTTGTGGATATTTTTTATTAGCTGTGAAAGACGAATTTGGAGTAAAGTGACAATGGATGGTGTTTTAAATGCATGAAAAAATTTGTAGTACTAATACAACTGTCATGTCAAATTTTGGAAGATTTCAGGGGTCATTTGACCTTTTAAGTCATTTAAGTGATTTTCTAGCCATTTCATGACCGTAATTCAAATTTGAACTACATGTACATGCAACATCTAACCATAATGGTTTTAAAAGTAATATTTTGTGTACTTGTGCATGATTTAATTCCATGTGCAGTAAATTGGAAGGAATTTTCAAACATATTGGTCTAACGGCTATGACACAATTAAGCATGGAGTGCCATGGCATTTAAATTCCAAAATTAAAAAATGATCAGAAAAACATGAATCTTGCTTGATGTAATGTCATGCCACCAAGATGATGTGGTAAAAAATTAGCTTGGTTAACGAAAGTTTGGACACACACCCCTCACAAACCGGAGCAACTCACTAGAAGGCTCGTGGTTCCAAGAGGGAACAATGCATGTTTGATGACGAACGGGAGATAGCTTCCTCTTACGGCCTTCAAAAAAATTTCTACGTTTAACGTGCACTAATACAACTGTCACGTGAAAATTTGGAAAAATTTAGGGGTCATTTGACCTTTTAAAGACATTTAAGTGATTTTCTAGCCATTTAATGACCATAATTCAAATTTGAACCACATCTACATGCAACGACTAACCATAACGGTTTGAAAAATCATATTTGTGTGCATGTGTGTGAGTTAATTCTATGTGTAGTAAATTAGAAGGAATTTTCAAACATATTGGTCTCATGGCATGGACACATGCATGGAGTGCCATGGCATTTTAATTCCAAAAAAATAAAAAAATGATAAAAAAATGAAACCTTGCTTGATGTAATGTCATGCTGCTAAGATGATGTGGTACAAAATTGGCATGTTTGATGAAAGTTTGGACACACACCCCTCACAAACCGGGGCAACTCACTAGAAGGCTCGTAGTTTCGAGAGGGAACAATGCATGTTTGATGATGAACGGAAGATAGCTTCCTCTTACGGCCTTCAATTTTTTTTCTATGTTTAACGTGCACTAATACAATTTTCATGTGAAAATTTGGAAAATTCTAGGGGTTATTTGACATTTTAAAGACATTTAAGTGATTTTCTAGCCATTTAATGACCGTAATTCAAATTTGAACTACATCTATATGCAACGGCTAACCATAACGGTTTGAAAAATCATATTTGTGTGCTTGTGCGTGAGTTAATTCCTTGTGCAGTAAATTAGAAGGAATTTTCAAACATATTGGTCTCACGGCATGGACACATGCATGGAGTGCCATGGCATTTTAATTCTAAAAAAAATAAAAAATGATCAAAAAAACATGAAACCTTGCTTGATGTAATGTCATGCCACCAAGATGATGTGGTAAAAAATTGGCTTGTTTGCGAAAGTTTGGACACACCCCTCACAAATCGGAGCAACTCACTAGAAGGCTCATGGTTCCGAGAGGGAACAATGCATGTTTGATGATGATCGGGAGATAGCTACCTCTTACGGCCTTCAAAAATTTTCTACGTTTAACATGCACTACTACAACTGTCATGTGAAAATTTGGAGAATTCTAGGGGTTATTTGACCTTCTAAAGACATTTAAGTGATTTTCTAGCCATTTAATGACTGTAATTCAAATTGGAACTACATCTACATGTAGCGGCTAACAATAACTGTTTGAAAATCATATTTTTGTGTACTTGTGTGCGAGTCAAAAAATCATCAGACGATATAAATATCTGGTGTTCAAAAAACAAAATGTAAAGATCTGGCAAGAAAATATAAATATATGGTGTTCAAAAAGTGATTTTGTGGCTCGAGGTATGGTAGGTGAGTGGTGGGGGTTATTAATCAGACACGGTTCTATATTGGAAACCGTCACCTATTAAGTTCACACATGGATTTTGCTGCGGAAATCATGTGTAATTCAAACTACCGTACTCGTAAATTCTGGCGACTGGCGTGTGTGCTGTTCCTGTCGATCTAGATTCCGGCCACCAATAAATACTACCTTGCTCACGTCGTCCCGCCTGCATTCTCATCTAGATCCTCCCCTTGCTCGTCCTCTCTCTCTCTCTCCCTCTCAAATCTGTGTCATGGTGTCACCGGCCTGCCCACGCGCCGACGAGGAGTCACCGCCCCCCGAGGACACTCACTCGAAGAACAGCGACGAGGACCCCTACACGCCACCGGACAAGGTTGCGCCGGACCCCCCAACTATGGATTGGTTTTGGGGCCAGTACAATCTTTGTGTGTGGAAGTCGCTGCCGCCGGCTGAGAAAGCCAGGCAAGTGGCGTTCGAGAAGGAGATGCGGAGGAGGAAGCCAGATACCAGGCGGCCTGTGAAGCCCGTGATGCCGCCTGGAAAAAGGTGGTGGAGCTTTGGGGGCGGGCGCGTCATCGTGCGGAGGAGGTGTACAAAGACGGGTACTTCGCGAGGAAGGTCAAAGGCGCTAGGTGCCTCATCGATGCGTGGAGGTGGGCCGATAAGCTCCAGCGTGCCACCAACGAGGAGCTCTGGTGGGTGCCCAACGAAATGGCAAGATCGTTCTCGCTCATCCGCCAACAAGAGGCAGATCGGTACGTCAAGCGCTGCAAGGCGGAGGAGCACTAGTACAACGAGGTGCTATACAAACAGTTTTTAACCCCTTTCCACGACGACATTTGGAACCATCGCCAAGTGAGTGTGGGCGATAGGGGGGTCCTTCCCACACGACCCAGACACCGTCAGGGATATGCTCTCTTGGCACATACGCTCGACAAAATAAGGTCGTGTGCGACCGACAAGCGAGCAAATACGGTTATACGTATAGTAGTGCTAAAAAATACAATTATACAGGCGAAATCATTTCCGGTCGTGAGTACATCCCACACAGTCAGACCACCTGCATCACCGGGGTTCCCTCACTTCCTCTTGCTACTCCGGCGGTGGCATGAGGGAGGGGAACTCAGGATTTTGTCCAGCCTCCATCCAATAATCTGGGTTTACTTAGTTAGGGTATTTGGTTATCTATGGCTTTGGCTCTAGCAATGCCCATGGCGATGACGAATGGTGTTCCTCTATATCTTCGTTGGATGTGGTGGCTCTTGTTGTTATTAGTGTTGGATCTGGGAGGCAGTGTATGTGTCGCATGGATTCTTTCAGATCCGAGCAGGCGATTTGTGCTTCTTGGTCGTGTCACAAGGGTGATGGCCGACACTCGTTGTCTTTGGAGTATTTGTAGGTCCTTTTTGGCATTTTTTTTCTCTGAGGCGACGATTTCTTACACGGATCACGACCTTCAGCGTCTCCAAGTCTTCAGTCTTCAAGTCTACAAGGTTATGGGTTTAAAAAAGTTTGCTTTGCTGAGATGGAATCCCAGAGGCATCAACAAGCTTTGCTCACGACAAAATAACCGATGGATGTGGGAGGAAGCAGACTTCAACACCCCTAAGTATTTGATTGTATTTTCCTTTTTAAGAGTGTATTTGTAAGGAGTAAGGACCTTAGGCCTTTCCAAGAACAAAATAGAATCAAGTGGAAGTATTGCGGTGTTAAGTTTATTTACAACCTTTTTATAGCTAGAATAGAGCATGGCTATTTAGCTGGGTTGTTGGGCTGCTCGTACACTGCTGGTCTGGTGTGCTAAAACATGTCTGCCTAGGTCGGGCCAGGCGGGCCGGACCACTAGCCCGCATGCTCGAAAAGTGACGGCCGACACGACACGTCTCTAATTAGGTCATGCCTGGCACACGACATGCTCTGGGTCGTGCTTGGGCTACGAGGCTAGGCCGCCTGCCGACCTGGCACAATATTATTAGGAGGCGGGTCGGCACATTAACGCCCCAACACCCGTGTAGAAAACCGTTGGGAGGAGGAGCGGGAGGGCATGTTGTCAGGGGTTAGGGATGGTTATGGGTTGTGTAGGTCAATTTGACAGTTTTTTATAAAAATATATGGTAGTTGGAGGGCCAAATTGGTCCCAAATTTTCAACATTTGATATAAAAATGGCTGCTCACCCCTCTCATTTCCCACACTCAAACATGGATTATCCCAACCAGTTCATTAGCTTCCAACAAAGTAATTGTGATATTGAAATACCCAACTATGCCGATCCCAATGCCCACAATACCACCTATTCTTGCTTCGATGAGAATCCACCACCTTCACAATCTGCTGACACCAATTCCACTAGTGTCAGCGCTTCCTCCACCACCACCACCACCGGTGCAAAAAGGGCTCATTGAAAAACCTCCGATGTGTGGGAGTACTTCAATGAAGAAACATTGATGCAGTATCCACGAGATTAAAGCTAAGTGCAAAAGATGTGAGGGTAAAGGAAGAACCAAACACCCGAGGAGGCACAGAGACTCCCGTGTCATGAAGGATGGAGAGTCCGCGGCAAGATAGAGCACACTCAAGTTCAACCCTGATAGTTCGGTACGTAATTTCATCTATGGTGCTAATGTTCGCAGGGAAGCGCTTCGTCATTTAATTGCTTCTAATGATTTAACATTAAGTTTTGGTGGATCTGAGGGATTTTCCAAATATATTCAAGATGCTCATACTCGTAATTTCGGACCAGTTTCTAGAAAAACTACAACTAGGGATATGAGAAATTATGCAAATTTGGTCTAACAAAAGTAAAAAAAGAATTTTACTACATGCATTTTCAGTCTCTTTAACATATGATATCTGGAGTAGTCAAGCAAAACAATACTACATTAGTGTGGTCGCTCATTATATTAACCAAAAGTGGAACTACAAATAGAATCAGGGTTTGAATTAATTGACAAAGCACATACTGGTGTGAACATTGATGAAGCTATAGTTAGAGTTGTGGCAAATTTTGGTCTGACCAACAAGATTTTTTGCATTAACTTTGGATAATACTAAATCGAATACTACTGCAAGCAATGACCCCACTCCTCTATTTTCCATATATGTTGCATCTTTTTTACTGCATCGATGTCATATAATTAATCTTATTGCTAAATTTGCTTTAAGAGATGCAAATCACGCATCTTTTTACTATATATTGCAAGGCAAAAAGCCTCACAGTTCTCTTTATTAAAACAAATAGAACAAAGTCATGTACAAACTAAAGAGAGAGAGAGATACTTACAAAGTAATACTTACACAGAAGGAAGTTAGCGTAAGAAACTAACTAGGGTAGAGTAGACAACCAGTCCAAGTAACTATCCTTAAGTTTACATTTGATCCTATGGGTTAATAGGGTCATGTCATGAATAAAGTTGTGCCTCCAAAGTCTGAACAGAGGTCTTTCATTCCTAAAAACCTTTCCATTCCTGATGATCCACATGTTCCAAGCAGTAGTAAACACCACCTCAGTAAAGAAAGGCTTGCCAAAATCCCTCCTAGCATGCAGAGATATTGTAATCAACGAATTGCAAGCTACAAGAGATATTGCATTGCGGTAGAAGCAACTCCTCATAAGTATAATTTAGACATGCATGTAAGATGAAACTCTACATATATGATGCTTAAGTCACTTTTCTGAGACAAAGATGAGTTCTCGGAATTCACTAATGCAAATTACGAATCACAACTACTCACTCATGTGACTTGGCATGTTGATGAAATATTGACTAAGTTTTTGAAGATGTTTTATGATGCAACAATTTCTTTGACCGAGATTTATTATGCCACATCCCCTTTAATGGTGCATAATATTGTAGGCATTGCTATTCACCTGAAAGCATACGAAAATGATGAATTATTAATTCGAGTTGTTGCTCGCATGAAACTTCAATATTTGAAATATTGGTACGAAATTCCTATGTTGTATGCATTTACATATCTTGGATCCTAGGGCTAAACTTGATGGGTTTGCTAATGCACACACTAAACTAGTTGTGTCCAAAGTTTCGAATATTCTGCTTATTTCACTGATGTTCGTGATAAGCTTTCTGAAACTTGTGATAAATACAAACAAAAGTATGTCAGAGTTCGGATGCAACGACCTCCATCAGCACCAACTGCAGGAAAAAAGAAAGGAGTGTAGAGCAAGATATTTGGTTCTTCCTCATGTGCCTCAAGCTCTTCAATAGGAGCATCAACACGTGTGCTTGCAGATGGTAGGGAGTTAGCGAAATACCCCAACAACGAGAAAGTGAGCTTCAATGAAGAGGACGAGGAGGACTTCAACATGTTGCAGTAGTGGCATGGCCACAAGCTTACATATCCGGTGATTTCAGCACAGGATGTGTTATAAGTATCCGTCTTGGAGTCTGCTTTTAGTCTAGTTGGGAGAATACGTTATGATGAGAACACTAATGACTCTGAAACATGGGAACTAGCCAGAATAAGAGCCCAACACATTACAAAAACAAAGAACTGGAAAAATCTTTCCATTCACGAAGAAGAAAAGGGAGTATTTTTCTTATTCTTTTGTAGTTTTCTTATCCTCCTATTTCCTTTTTCTTCTGTAATTTAGAGCGTGGCTTTGTACTCTTTTTTTCTTTTAAAGGATGGAACGTTTTCATGAGGGAGTCACTAATAAAGCTCAAAATTTATCCCACGTGATACTTTGCCTCTTTTTTAATTCTTTTTTTGAAATTTTCAGTTTTTTCCTAAAAAAATCGAAGTATTTGGGCCATAATGGCCCTGCCGCGGGCTGGCTTGAGGGCACGGCCCGCTCACTTATAAACATGCCTATGCGGGCCCTGCCGTGCCTGCGATGTTGTTTAGGCGTGTGCCAGGCCGTGCCGGCCCAATTGGTAAGGTTTGGATGTGCTGTTTCGCTAGCCCGCTCGACTGCTCCTCTGACGACCCCTCCAAAAAAAAAATACTGCTCCTGTGCTGCCGGACCTCCACTCTCCCGTCCGGCGCCCGCGGATCGTCCTCCGCCTTCCCCCCTGCACGTCCTCCACCGCGCGATCCCGACCCGCCTTCTCCGCGCCGCACCGCCGTCCGCTCCACCCAAGCTCTCCCCTGTCTGCGAAGGCGACAACCAGCAGCCGCGGCCCGAATCCTGGGTGGGAAGGAGATCTGCCGCGCTACTCTGCTCGATGGAGACTGGAGCGGAGGCGGGCGGCGGTAGGCCGGAGTACAGCATCATCGTTCCCACCTACAACGAGCGCCTGAACGTCGCCCTCATCGTCTACCTCATCTTCAAGCACCTGCCGTAACCCCCTGCCTTTACCCACCTGTTTTGCTTGCCCATCTCATCCTCTTCTACTTCTCCCGGTAGGCAGTTGAGATTGTTATCTCTGTAGGGCGGAGGGCGTTCGTGATCCAGAATTCCAGATAGGTTTAGGGCCGGCTCAGATTTTCCGGTTTGTAGATAAACTTGGGCGTTGACAGAATCGTTGTTTACAAGTTACTGCTGATAGCTCTGGGATTCTCCAATTCTCCACTCCCACGGTGCAACTGTATAACACGCCTGTGGAACTATTAATTAATTATTACGTTGGATTGAGGCCATGAGATATGATCGCTGTCACATCTCATCATGTGCAGCTGCCAAATGCTAGTGGTGACATGCTCAGCTGAATCCAGTCCACTTGATCTTGTGATAAGATCTCTCAAAGGACATAGATAGATCAAGGTGGCCGTGGCATGTGGCTATTCCAAAACTAGTTTCCGGTTCATGTTATTTGTCCAAGACTAGGCAGTTTTCCAGAGTTATCCAAAGTATGTCTGGTCCTGTCAGTGTGTGCAGCTGGTTTCAGTTACGTAGCACTTAGCACTGTTTATACCCTGGATGACCTTCACCTTAGTGCATCTGTGGCTAGTTTTGACCGATTGCTGCAAACTGTATTTTATTAGCCATATAAACTGGTTGATAACAGTACACCGTCTTATTTTGAGATTGAAGGACCTAATTTTATGTAGGGCTTGCGAGAGTTGGTTCGTTTTGCATTCACCTTGCCTGTAGTGGTTATTTTAGAATCCATCACGCAGCAAATTTATTTGTAATATCCAGCATGTTTTCTGTTGCTGTTGTATACTTGTAGTTTTTGGTCAGCACTACAACCTGTTTCGTTGCTTCTGTGTACTCGTATCATCTCGTTAGCTTATTTTTGGTGTATTTCAAATGGCAAGGCTGTTGCATTTGTTTTACTAAACTTGCTGCAACTTTCTACTGTAGTGATTCCAAGTTCGAAATCATTATTGTGGATGATGGAAGCCCTGATGGCACTCAAGACGTTGTAAAGCAGTTGCAGCAATTATATGGCGAAGATCGTGTTGTAAGTAATTTAACAAACAATCTTATGTATGAGTTTATATATATGTGTGGTCCGGGTTTTGGTTATTTATGACTTACCGCAATATCTTTTATCTAATACCAGCTACTGCGAGCTAGACCAAGGAAGCTAGGACTTGGTGAGCTTAGCTGCCCATTTCTACATATGGTGAATGTTATGCTTGATGTTCGTGTTAACGAACTACTATAAACATTCAGGTACTGCATATATGCATGGATTAAAGCATGCCTCAGGGGAGTTCGTTGTTATAATGGATGCAGATCTATCTCATCATGTATGATTTTTCACATTTTCGTCTCTCTGTTATTTGGCATAGTTAAGCTATTTAAATAGTTCTGTTCCTTTTAGTTACTGATGATTCTTTTTTCTATTCTGAACAGCCAAAATATTTGCCAAGCTTCATCAGGTGAGAATCATATACCCAATGATGCTTTTGAATTTATCCAGAAAGAAAGATTGGATTTACAGCTTTGTATTTTGTTTTACTGAGGAAACTGGAAGGAGCTCTGCTTATTCTCTGTTAGCAGAAGAGAAAACCATAATTATAGTGGTTGCTCGCTTTTCAACAGTAACACCACAGAGTTCACATGCAGACTACTCCCAACACTGCATTGCACACTTACACTTCATAGAGTCGCTCTGTCGGGGTCAATCAAGTCCTCATTGGGCACACTCCACAGACCAAAAGATATCACCAAGGTGGACGGGGGCACTCATTCTGGCCACCGTGAGAATCCAATTCTCGCCTTCTAATACCTTATTCACTATTCTCTTTTTCCTGGATGCCAGTTCATACAGGCCCAAGGTGCAGTCGCAGAGAGGGATCCTCCAACCCAATTGCTCTGCATAAGATGCAAGGGTAGCACCACGGTCATTGTGGTGCCTCCACTTGATTGCTCGCTTTTGCTTTCGCTGTGCTGCTGCATCTCCTTCTTTCTTGGATCCTCTATCAACGTGTGTTCTCGTGTGCTTTGTTTGTAGATAGATACAGGTTATAATTGTGTGGCAGTGATGAGAAATTGAAAGGCCGGTCTTACGGCTGCCTCCCAGACACGAATATTCGAGATACTCTCGTCGTTGTTCCGGGATGGTAGTAGCATGATGTGATATGATTCGGCGAAAGGTTTACTCTGAGCCATTTCCCCCAGGTCTTTACAGAGGCTGGCATGGGCACTGACACTGCCCTACTGTATGCTTTGAAATATTGTGTACATTTATTCTGTTCTGTTTTGACTGGTCTCCTCTCTTTGGCAAAATACGTCTTAATTAACCAGTTTGCTCTTGCCAGGTCTAGAAATGGAATATTGGCTAACCAAGTCATAGATATATATGTACTTGTGTGTTAGTTGTTTGATTTAATGGCTCAGCGAAGTTTGGTATAGCTGAGCTCTCTGAGCCCATGGGAAAAAAGTAATTAGGAGTTAGAAGAACCTATATAGCTTTTCTTTTAATCATGTTCCGTTTATTACCAGGAAGCAAAAGGAAACCGGTGCTGACATTGTAACCGGCACCCGTTATGTTAGCAACGGTGGTGTCCATGGTTGGAATCTTATGCGTAAGTTGACTAGCAGGGGAGCGAATGTTCTAGCACAGACGTTGCTACAGCCCGGAGCTTCTGATCTGACTGGATCGTTTAGGTGCGTCTCATTTTTATACAAATAGAACAAGCCCCTTATAATTTCTATTATTTGACACTTTTGCCGGTTTCCTAGGCTATATAAGCGAAGTGCTTTGGAGGATGTCATCTCCTGCTGCGTCAGCAAGGGCTATGTATTCCAAATGGAGATGATTGTCAGGGCTACTAGGAAAGGTTATCACATCGAAGAGGTAATCGATTCCATTTTCATTTGTGTAAGGCTGGATTTAAAATATCTTGGCTTTGATAGTTGTAAACTTTGCTTGTCATGTCTAGGTCCCAATAACTTTCGTCGACAGGGTCTTCGGAATCTCAAAGCTCGGTGGATCTGAAATTGTTGGATATTTGAAAGGCCTTGTGTATCTGTTGCTCACAACATAGGGGAGACGCACGGTAGATGCTTGTTAGTGTGTGTTTTTTTCCTTATGTTACCACAGCTTGAGTTACATGAATTTACTAACATTCTCAGACTTAGTTGAATTATATGCACAAGTTTTTGTCTATGAGTATCCTTATGAATCATGTGGCATCTTGTGTTCCGTGACCTGTAATTACTCAACTGCTTGCTACCTTTTTTTTTTGCGGGTGAACTGCTTGCTACCTTGGGGGAATTATATGACTGTATTGATGGAAACTAGTTGGTCACTTGTGAACATTGCTTTTGCAGTTATCATGCAAGTAAAATACATAAACAAGAGGAAAGGAAACATAAGAACATTTCTTAATTCTTATGTTTAATTTAACTAATCCTAAGAAAGTAAAAATACTCCAGGGAATAACACCCATATATTACATCAAAGGAACTACCTGGAAATTCTCTTTTTCTAACTTCTTCAAAGCACCCAAAAGAAGTTAGAATGCATTTCAGAAGAAGTTGCACAATGACAATACGACAAATACCAGAGAGCAAAACGACCTAGAAATTCTGAGAAACACAAGTTGCTGCCGGCCCACAGATGACTAAGTTAAGCCCACAGTTAGCCCCTAGGACTTAGATTTGTTAAAAAGGGTTGAAGAGAATCACTTGGTTAATATGCGAAAATCCGGACAAAAACCATTACAACACTCCCACAAGACAAGGCACCCCGGTCTACCTGGCTACCCACAAGATCCACACACACCACAAGAACCACGCACACCGCCAAGGAGAGAAACGCCATTGAGATTGTCTACGATCTGTCATGGTCATCACTTCTCCGACTTCACCGTGGACAACCAACCAAGAGTCTCAAAACAAATGCTGCACAAGAAACATGTCGGTATATCCAAGAAATCCACCAACTGGTCAAGGACTAGGCAGCTCCGACTTCGTTAGCAAGCCTCGTAGGAGAAAGAGGCGCACCTTGCACCAATTAACCAATATCGGTAACAAGCCCCGTAGGAGAAAGAAGCGCACCTTGCACGGTTGCACCATTATCGGTAACAAGCCTCGTAGGAAAAAGAAGCATGCCTTGCACCAACATAGCCCCGCCTGGTCATTGCATGGCATTGTTGCCACCACGTCATGCCGAGACAAAACCAAACGGTCGACGACGAATGATATGCCGTGACCCCACATTTCTTGCCATCATCGTTGCCACACGAGTCGCAACACCAACCAGCCACACCATCGGTCAGGCACGTAACTACCACGATGACATACACATCCAGCACGAATGATGTGCTAGTTGGATCAAGATTTTCAAGACGGCGCCCAGGGAAACAATATTAGAGATGCCATCGCCCCCTGAATCCACATGAAGAGCTTGGTCTGGAAGTTCCAGATCGACAACTATTGCCTACGATTCCTCTATCTGAAGCTGCATTTTATCATCAGCAGGTACTGCGATCATATCATGTCAGCCAATAATGAATGTTGTAACCCCCTAAGAAGAGTCAAGGTTTCGTACTCGTCCTCTATAAACTTATTTGTTAAGACCATTTTTTAGTCTGTTGGGTATAAAGATGTTTCAACACAAATGATCGAATTTGAGCTTGGTCATTAAGCAAAGATTTTCTTAGCCAAGATGATTTATAGTTGCCACTTAGGAAGTAAGCATCCCACATTCCACTGCCAACAAGTATCAACGGCAAAAGAGGGGGGAAGGGGCCCCATGAATTCATATAGAGCTGATCTGCAGCCGCTGTGCGAATTACACTACCTCAGTACCAAGGTACATAAATGAACAGAATGATTTGCATTGCATGCACCGAGGCCGTGACGCAGAATCTAGCTAGGTCTACTACCCAATTGGATGAGCGTTCCAAAGCACTCTACAAGATAACCAAGCCGTGTCATAAGGCCAGAACTTGAGACTTGAGGTCGATTCCGTTGAATATGAATGTTCCATTCAGCGGCACAAACTGCTTGGTCACCAGCTGGACAAGGGGCGAAACAACTTGTTAGAAAGATACAACAACATAATCCTCCTGGTTATAGCTAGCTCGATAAGGTCGGCGAAGGGAGGAGCATACCTTGATAACTTCCTGGGAGGCCACTCCGCCTATGAAGGCAGCGACAGGGTGAATCTCTGCACCCGCAAACCGGCACACTTCAGCAATCAGGTCTTCGGACAAGGACGATCCCTTCAAACCCATGTCACTTAGCACCGAGACAGCAGCCTCCTTCAGCCTAGGAACATCCTCACCAATCTCACTAGTGAATCCAGTGCTTAATCAGTATTATAAAAACATTAAAAGCATGACATCACAATTATCGCCACAAGTGAATGCATATTCTTGTCATGTACCTGTCGAATATTCCAGGTAATCTGCTGTAGTTGGCAGCAAGCCGGTCAACAGCCCGTAGCAGAACATAGAAGTTCATTGCGAAGCTACATCAATAAAATCACTTGTCATTTGAGAAGCCAAAAAATTTAGAACATAAAAGAGGAATGCAAATAAACCAGAGGCCAACAGCTCTAACATAAAGTCACACACAATATTCAAAGCACATAAACCCAAGTGTAAACAAAACTTGCAGTGCATTCTGTAATACGGTCAACGATGGCTGAAAGAACATTTACTTCTAACAAGAAAGAAACTCTGTGCTGGTAGCCTGATACTGGGAACAAGCAAATGGAATTGTTCTGCTCTAGATACCCACATGAAGGGCCAGTTTCACAAAGAAGTGCCTTTGAAAAAAATGCTAAATTGTACAGCATTTTAGAATTGCCTAGTTCTAGATGCCCTACATATGATAAATACTACCTCTGTTCCCAAATATAAAATGTTTTCGATATTTCAATATGGACTGCATACAGACTGAAATGAGTGAACAAACACACTAAAACGTGTCTACATACATCTGATTCAGAAAAAAGTTAAAACATCTTACAATTGGGAACGGAGGGAGTAACAATATTGCAGAACATGCATATTAGTAATAGCATGAAATGTGGAAAATGTATAATAATTTTCTGTGTTGCTTACAACAGAAGAGATGAAACGGCAACATAAGAATAATAGATGCTGACCAACTGTCTTCGTCGGCGAAGTACTTTTTAACTTCAGATAGGACTGGAGAACTGAATTCCTCCTCCATACTGCGGTATCTACAGACCTAGACAACAGAAATCACTCAACAACGGGAGCACATATAGTTGATCCAAAAGAACAAGAGCGGGCAAAGGCAGAAACAAGATAAATAACAGATTCCAATAAGAATGGTCGACTTTTGGGGCATCTTTTACAATATTTATGTACTTATTATACAATCAAAACTGTTTAAAACTAAAAGCTAACAGTTAGCACATGTAACAAGAAAATTAAGCCAGAAGTTGCACTGCCAATACAAGACTTGAATGTGCTGTGCAATCTACTCATTATGGAGGAGAATCTACAATAGTCCTATCACCTAAAAAAAGATTAACAAATAACTGAGCAGTAATTGGCACATCATTTCATAAAAATAAACTTTAAAATTCATCATCAAACACGGGAGTGGATAACAGAACACTGAAAGGTCTATCCATCATAAAATCGGACTATCTACCACAATCATCAAGGGTTCATGCAATAAGATATTCAATCAGAAAAATAAGTTACAAATATATAAGCCCCTGAAGATAACATCTTACTTTGAGTTTTCTAGTGTTTTTGCAGAACGTTTTGATACATGCCCTTGAAATAGAATCAGGGTCTCTGCCAATTCGCTTCAAAATACTCTTCACACGATGCTCTATGGCAAGACAATCAGATTCAGCCTTAGCTTGGTAAATCTTTTGTAAGCTTACATAATACCTGCATTGGTCAGAAAATGGATACTTTATAAAGTTCATGAATTAGAAGATACAGTTGTGGCAATAAACTTGAACCTGAGGGATGATAGTTGCAAGAAACCTACTCAGTAAGTGATGTCATATCCGGTATTGTTCCCTCGAGAGGTAGCTCACCATTGCCCTCATTTGCAATAAATTCCTGTAAAACAGAAAGAAGGCAATGCAACTTAAGAAATGGAAAACAATGGTAAGAAAGAAATGATTGCACAAAAAGATATACAAAAGAAACCCTGTGCCTTCACCAGGTAACAGTTGTGGACAGTTTCTGAATGGTCCATACATTCACTTCCTAAAACAGCTACCTACCTTTAACGCATATAGGCTTATTACTCTAATGGGGCCTCTCCAGTAATAACTCATATTGGCTTTAGCTAATAAAAACAAGTTATGAACCACCTATCATCCACTTCAGCTGAGGCTTCTAGCTAGAACTACTTGATCCTTTGGCTTTAAATAATTGTAGCATAAATGCGGCTGTAAGTATATCAGTATCATAGAGTAAAGTCGCAACCCCCGCACCCATCCACACACACATAAGAAACTTTCTGAATTTGTGTCAACAACATCAAAAGGTATCTAGTGATTGGTATTTCACATAACAGTGCAGTGGCAAATGTATTAACGTTCATCCTCACTATGTTCAGAAATTAAGGAATCATGGGCTATCACAACCACTATGATATGAATCATAATGAAGGTACCTTCAAAGAAGCAACTAAAACCCAGAAATCTGAAGAAGAAAAATTGACTTCAGAGGAGCTATCATCAATTATCTGACGGATTTCATCACCTAGCAAAAAATGATCATGAGTCAGAACTATCAATTCTGCACAGGTGCACTTTATCTATACAAACAAATAACAGAACAAACAAATCATCTAGAAATAGGACTGCTCAAATTTCAAAGTAAATTCATGAAGCATATATATTTGTGAAAGGAGTGACAGATTTTTTTTTCAACAATACATGTTATAAATCGTTTCAGATAGCATGTGGCTGCCATTGTTTTCATGACATCTTAGTGTGCTATCAGGTGACATAACATGAATGGTATTGTTTTCCTGTCAAAACTACCATGCACACCAATATTAGGTGACACCAACGCCATGGTACTGATTAAGGAAAGGATAGAGAACAGCAAAATGAACTGTTATTCATATACAGTTCAAACTGACAAGCATGTGACTGAATAACCTAGCAAATGCTTGTGCCAGAAATATCAGGTGACAATGTTATTTTTATAGTATAGTCAGATGGTACTCAGATACTACAGTTGCTACTCTGCAACAGCACCATACACTGTAACAAAGCAGGTTATCTTTGATCAACCACCACAAATCACTATAGTAATGCCTGAAACAGATAGGTTCTTATTCTCAAAAATAATAGCTGCGGGGGCATCCCCCACTGCTTTCCTTAAAGAAAAGGCTGAAGCAGATAGCTGAACTCTGATCTACATAAATCCACAAATTATTTCATGTTTAAGATTCAGTAAACTATGTGAAGCCATTACTAATCCGAATGCAGACTATATGTAAAAGTTTAGTGTGAAGAAGTTTTGGGGCTGCCACATTTGCACTCATTAAATATGTTGAGCACGGAGTTGAAGTCGCATTAATTCAAGTAGTTTTCATGTATGGTATGAAGAAAAGTAAGCGGTGAATCGTGTTGAAGTTACATTCATAAAAGTAATGGTAGAACTAACTTACTGATTCCTGGAGTTACCGAGACTTTATATGAAGATTCTACTGCTTCTTTATAATTGTCTTCATCTACGTTAAGCATATGGGCTCGAATTAGGTCCTGACAAAAACAGTAGCTTAGTCAACGACCAGAGATATCTGTTTTGCCGGCCAGCAAACCCAAAAGATCATGTACCTTAAATTCCCTTTTCTCTTGCCTGGTCGAAGGTAACTGCCCATCATGTGCATCAGCCCATTTTTCAGCAAGCCTCGCGAGGATAACAATGTATGGAGTATGCTTGTGCACAACAGGATCTTTGTCGCATATATCGATTGACTTTGCAAATCTGCAAGTCAATAGAAAGTCAGCAACAAATATTTCCTTGAGAATGAGACAATTATCATGCAATTTTTTCTGCAAACAATAGAGAAATGAATATCTCTTACTGTTTGAGTTCCGGCCAGGGATTGTGCAACCGTAAGTCATCCAAAGAGTGGTCCGGTTTTGATTCTATAACACAGTGCTCCTAACAATACATTAGAAGAAAAAACGGTCAATTTTCTTAAAATGATTTGGGCCATAACTTCTCCCAAATATGGTTAGACGCTGGTGTATAATGAAGTACTAAACGCTAGGCTCTGTATCAAATAAGCAAGAATTTACAATTACCAGTCCTTGTAACTGTGATATAATGACATCATGATAATTTGGTATATGGAGGCACTATACGTATTTTAGGGGTTAAGATAGATACATGAAGTACCTTGATGCTGACCCTGACAACCCCAGTTAGACCATATGAACGCGCAGCAACCAACACAATATTTGCGCTCCTGCAGATACTATCTAATTTCAATAAAGAACTCTCCGGAAGCTGCAGTAGTGAAAATTTGGTATTAGTAACTTTATTTGAGAGGCGCACACTGCATATAGATGTATTTTGCCCAGAAATAGGCTAAAAGACTTCAACAGCAAACTGGAAATTCTTGTGGCATCTACATTCACCAAAGTACGGGACATAAAAACGGTAAAACAGGTTTGGCGCTAACAGTGACATGCCAAAAATATGAATCATCGGTCTACTCAATAAACCATCGATTGCAAAGATGGCCAGAGAAGTAGTATACGAGCCACACCATATTCCTAAACTATGCACCCAGTAGTAAGTATATCATTAAGGGAAAATTAAACCAAAATTTAATTTAATGGTAATTCAGATGCCTGTTTTTTTTGTGTTCGCAATAGATGTATAGTGCAATAAAATTTTGTCACAAATGAAAATACCTAATTATACCGGTCGGGAGATTTTACTTGTAACAATTTTCGTGCGACCACCATGTTATGAGTAGTTTACATAAGTAGATGAAATGTCCATGCCAGTTGACCTTGAGTAGTCACTTTATGTCTTATTTGACACTGAATTATGGTGATCCCATTTGGTTGAACAGCTTCCATGACACGGCATGGGCATTTCATCAAGTTGCACAAAAATGTAGCATTGCCTTCCAAACATGTTCGATGAAAAGTGAGGACAAATATATTTATCTAACTTTAATTAATATCCTAAAAAGAACAAAAGACTCTCTGCAATTTTTTAAATGGCAGCTTCAAAACACTGCCTAATATCATGTGGTCACAGGCTCAAATCATGTTATTCTCTGATATGAAACAGGAATTTCAGGTAGTCACCCACCACGATCCAAATTTTTTCCTGCTTAAAAAATGCTATGACAGGTGTTGACCTTTACTATTAATTATACAAAGAGATTCACTTCTTTCCAGGATACAACTATTTGTAACCGAAAGTAAGCTATATAGGCTATTCAGTTATGACTTATGAATATCTGGTGCATTGCCCTGACCCTACAAACTTCCTAACCCACAACCCAAGATTTTAATCACTCCAATTTTTTGGCTTCACAGAAATCACAAGTATTCGTTCAGCAAAAAAAAAATCCACATAGAAAGCACCAGCATATTAATCGCTGATTTTGCAGTTTATCTTGGGAGTGTACCAAAACACACACCTGGGTAGCAAGGACAACAGTGAACTGGGAAAAGAATGAAGGATTTGTATCTATCATTGTTGCTGGTGACTCCTCAACATACTTGGCTTTCACAGCATCATTGAGCTCTTGTAGGAATGAACATATAGATTTTGCTCTTGATTGACCCAAGCACCCTTCATCCACTGAAAATAAATATAGACTCTCAGTAAATATGAGTGTAATCATTTTAAGAAACGAATTCAGGAACAGAAAGGACTGCATAGCTAAGGACTTACACAAAAAATTGTTTCCCAGGTCCGATTGTTCGACTTTGGAGCCATCAACAACAGTAACACTCCCTATTCCTCCAAGCACAAGGTTCTTCAGTGCTTCAGTTCCAGTAGGGCCACAGTTAAGCAAGCATATGCTAGCCTTCTCCAGTGCAGCCTGTCCTTGATCACCCCATATCCTGTAATTCGTATTTGAAACACCATGTAGCTTTCAATATGTGTATATGTGTGTCCTTAGATTTCATAGGGGGTAACTTACGCGGATAATAATAATAAAACATATATCATAAGACATAATTGGCGGAAAGGTGAAGGCCATACAATAGAATGTGGCCCATATTAAATTTATAAAGTAAAGCATGTGCCATGAATTCTAGTTTTGATTCGCACTAATCAGCACCAAGGATTTGTAACAGGAAATGTTGTTGCTATCCTGGTCTCATGGATAAGTAGGTTTTAATAATGCTGAATTGCTTGTTCCAAATAGATAGCTCGATTTCAAATTTTCTCACGCCATTGTTATGGATGTCGTAAAGGATCAATCAAAGGGCCAAATTGTGCAGATTAAACAAGGGGGCGGGTTAAACTAACAGCTGCGATGGGCTGACGGGTGACAGACACCACAACTCATGCGCCTTGACAAAATGTCCAGACTAAGGGTTTAACATCTCAGTTTTGCAGGTAACTGGGTAGGAAACTTGCGACTGGCTGAATCAGTACCCAAACAACGGTTTCAGAAACCCAAACAGCAGCAGCTGCCCAGACCCCACAGCGTCCGAATCTTAGCAGCAGGCCACCCGCTAGCCGAACCACAGTGGAAGCATAAACCCTAGATCAGACGTCACCCCCTGCCCAACCCGGGCCCGACGAGCACGAGCGTGGTTCCATCCGCGGCAGAACCCTAAACCCCTCGAATCGACGGCGAGCGCTCGGAATCTACGCGCCAGTCACGCGGAGATGTGGCCGAGGGTGTGCTGGAGGGAGGGCGGGAGGAAGAGGGCCGACGCGTTACCTGAGCTGGCGATCGTACTTGGTCTTGGGCTCGGCGACGGCGGCGGCGGCCATGGCTGCGGAGGCGGTGGCTGCGGCCGAGGAGCGGAAGTGGAACCGGGTGGGGAATCGCGACCCCTCCCTAGAAGCTGCACGCGCGATGCGGAGGTGGTGGTGCAGGCGTTTTCCACCAGCTCGTGCGTGCATCCAGTTCCAAAGGAACGGCCGGATCACGCGTATCTCTCAGCCTCCTCTGTCTCAGAGCAAACCTGGCCGTCTGGTCCGTGTCGCGCGGGCCGGCCCGCGGGCACGGAATTTTGGCCCGTCATGTGCCTGGCACGGCACGCGCTCAAGAGGCCCGGCCCGCGTTTGGCTCACCTGGTACAAAGCCGATCCTGAAATCCAGGCCTTAACAACCTGTTTGGTGATCCTTAAAAAAACTGTCTCGGGCAGGGGAATGGGAGTTTGCACAAAGATGTTTATGAAGGGATTAGGCTTGAAAAGTAGCTTTTACTCTCATTTTCTTGTTTGGTATATAATGGAAATTGACGTGGGATAAAACTCTACCCACGAATTAATAGGTACCCATAGGAAGAAATCGATGGAATTGGCTTCCTCGACTCTCATTCCCCTCTGCGAACCAACCTGTGGTTGGATGGTTAGAGGAAATGTGGTATCCCAGCGCACTTGGGGTTCAAGTCTTAGTGCTCGCATTTATTCCTGGACTATTTTAAGATTTCCAGCGATGCACATTTAGTGGGAGGAGATGTTCCCGTCGATGATGAGGTGCCTACGGTGACTTCGTAAAATTTCAAGATGATATGTCGGCTTAGTCTTTCGGAGGTGCTCATAGGGGTAGGGTGTGCGTGTGTGTGTTCATAGGGTGATGTATGCGCGTGTATGAGCGCCTGCATTTGTACTGTGTTAAAAAAATGCATTCCCCTCTCACTTAAACCACTAGTAGGAAACGGGTCTTTAGTCCCGGTTCCAGAGGACCTTTAGTCCCAGAACCAGGACTAAAGGGTCAGGACTAAAACCCACAAAACCTTTAGTCCCGGTTTGCTTACGAACCGGGACTAAAGGAGTTCCACGTAGCTGCTGTCTGGAGCTTCACCTTTAGTCCCGGTTGGTAACACCACCAACCGAGACTAAAGGATTTAAAAAAAAGTCTAAACACCCATCATAACTGCTCAAGTATGGACCACCCATTTCAAATTGTCTAACTTTCCAGGTGGTCATCCATCTTCTCACTACCTCAGCCTAAGCACGCTTAACTTCCGAGTTCTATTCCCCCTAGTTTCCAAGTCTGCACTTGTTGTTTTTCTGACAATAGTAAGCTGTCAATCCTATTAACCCTTAGGAGTTGAACTTGTGCATGAAGCACCGTTTGAGTTTGAAACTATTATTTTAAGAAACAATAATTATTTAGTAACATTAATATTTCTTGAATAAGTAGTTTGAACATAGTTTGACCACAGTTCTGTTGGGGAACGTGGTAATTTCAAAAAAAAAACTTACGATCACGCAAGATCTATCTAGGTGATGCATAGCAATGAGAGGGGAAGTGTGTCCACGTACCCTCATAGACCAAAGCGGAAGCGTTATAACAACGCGGTTGATGTAGTCTTACGTCTTCACGATTCGACCGATCCTAGCATCGAAGGTACGACACCTCCGCGATCTGCACACATTCAGCTCGGTGACGTCCCACGAACTCTAGATCCAACTGAGGTCGAGGGAGAGTTTCGTCAGCACGACGGCGTGGTGACGATGATGATGAAGTTACTAGCGCAGGGCTTCGCCTAATCACTACGACGATATGACCGAGGCGGAAATCTGTGGAGGGGGGCACCGCACACGGCTAAACACTCAACTTGTGTGTCCTAGGGCGCCCCCTGCCCCCGTATATAAAGGAGGGAGGGAGGAGGAGGTTGGCTAGGGGAGGAGGCGCGCCAAGGAGGGGCAATCCTACTCCAAGTAGCCCCCCCCCCTTCCTATTCCAACAAGGAGAATGGGGAAGGAGGAGGTGGAGAGAAGGAAGGAGAGGGGGGCGCCGCCCCCTCTGGCCGGCCCTCTCTCTTCTCCACCAAGGCCCATGAGGCCAGTAGGTTCCCGGGGGGGAGGAGGGTCCGGTAACCCCCCGGTACTCCGGTTTTATCCGAAACTTATCCGGAACACTTCCGGTGTCCGAATATAGTCATCTAATATATCAATCTTTATGTCTCAACCATTTTGAGACTCCTCGTCATGTCCGTGATCACATCCGGGACTCCGAACAATTTTTAGTACATTATATCACATAAACTGATAATACCAATCGTCATCAAACGTTAAGCGTGCGGACCCTACGGGTTCGAGAACTATGTAGACATGACCAAGACACGTCTCCGGTCAATAACCAATAGCGGAATCTGGATGCTCATATTGGCTCCTACATATTCTACGAAGATCTTTATCGGTCAAACCGCATAACAACATACGTTGTTCCCTTTGTCATCGGTATGTTACTTGCCCGAGATTCAATCGTTGGTATCATCATACCTAGTTCAATCTCATTACCGGAAAGTCTCTTTACTCGTTCTGTAATACTTCATCCCGCAACTAACTCATTAGTCACGATGCTTGCAAGGCTTATAGTGATGAGTATTACCGAGAGGGCCCAGAGATACCTCTCCGAAACACGGAGTGACAAATCCTAATCTCGATCTATGCCAACCCAACAAACACCTTTGGAGACACCTGTAGAGCACCTTTATAATCACCCAATTACGTTGTGACGTTTGGTAGCACACAAAAGTGTTCCTCTGGTATTCGGGAGTTGCATAATCTCATAGTCTAAGGAACATGTATAAGTTATGAAGAGAGCAGTAGCAATGAAACTGAAACGATCACAGTGCTAAGCTAACGGATGGGTCACGTCCATCACATTATTTTCCTAATGATGTGATCCCGTTCATCAAATGACACCACATATCTATGGGTAGGAAACATAACCATCTTTGATAAACGAGCTAGTCAAGTAGAGGCATACTAGGGACACTTATGTTTTGTCTATGTATTCACACATGTACTAAGTTTCCGGTTAATACAATTATAGCATGAATAATAAACATTTATCATGAAATAAGGAAATAAATAATAACTTTATTGTTGCCTCTAGGTCATATTTCCTTCAAGTTTGACCAGAGTTTGATCAAAAATTCAAAAAACATAAATTTGAGGATTATTTTTTTTCCTTTCAAAATATGAGGATTCTAAAAATTTGCAAAACGGCCTACGGCGGTCGAAATTGGAACTGCTTTTCGTGCTGAACATTTTGATGTATTATACGTTTTTTTCCGACATCGTATGCAAAAGTTATAGCTGTTTTACTTTTTCATAACACTTTTTTGCAAAATATGTCGAAATTTATGTTTTTTTAATTTTCCTAACTAGTAGATGTAGTAACATAACTACATCTCGAAGGATTTTATAGGGGTGGTATAGATTGAAAATTGCAGAACCCCTTTTAGTTCGGGATGGTGTCCATCCAATCCTACCGTCAACTACATCTGGTAGCACCATCCTAGCCAGAGTCACAACTGAGGTTAATCAAGTCAGAGTCACGTTCTATTAAAGTGGCAAAAAAATTACTTTTTAATATAGCAAAACCAATTCTATCAACTATTATTAAAGGCTAAACAAATATTAATACAAACAGTAGCAAAATTAATATTAATTAATTATAAAAATTTATCTACTGTTGTCTAACAGAAGCATACTACAACATGTTAAATTCTACAGAAAGAACTAACTAAAAATAATTGAAAACAACAATTAAAGGACTAAAACAACTCCACAAGCAAAACAATACTGTTTTAATTAAAACCCTAATTTAAATTATTCTAAAAATAACCGAATAAATCTTACTGCAACAACAATCTAACATGTGACTAGGAGCAAAAAGAAATAAATTAAAACTATTTTTAAACTCAAATTATTCACAATCTAGGGCTTGAAGCAAATTTGAACAAATTCATACTCCCTCCGTCCGAAAATACTTGCCATCAAAATGGATAAAAGGGGATGTATCTAGAACTAATATACGTATAGATACATTCCTTTTTATTCATTTTGATGACAAGTATTTCCGGATGGAGGGAGTATTTAAATCATTCAAATTTGAAAACTAATGGCACAAACAGAAAGTAGACAAAATTTTGAATCTAATGCAAAAAGAATCACTCAAAAACATCAAATATCCTAAAAGATATAAGCAATTCAAAACAAAAATTAAAAACAAATTTCGGAACCCCTTAAGTCCCGGTTGGTGGCTTCAACCGGGACTAAAGGTTAACCTTTAGTTCCGGTTGGAGCCACCGTTAGTCCCGTTTGGAGCCACCAACCGGGACTAAAGGTTAGACCTTTAGTCCCGGTTCGAGCCACCAACCGGGACTAAAGGGGTTGAAACTGGGACTAAAGGTCCCATTTGAAACGGGACTAATGCCTGCCCGGCGCACTAGCCGCTAGAATCGGGACTAATGCTCACATTAGTCCCGGTTCGTAATGCAACCGGGACTAATGTGTAGATTGAGCTTCAACCAAAGCTCTGTTTTCTACTAGTGAACTCTCATTCCCTCTAATCAAACAGTGGACTTTTAATCTCCTCACCCCTCAACTTTTATTCCCCATCTCTAGTTTTCCCAAACCAAACACGTTGTTTGCCCACACGACCCGGCATGACACGACCTTTTTAAGATGAATATACTTATAGTACGACTCTCAAGATGAGGTTAATAAGTGAACCTTTTCAAATGTCTCCGATGAAGACCCCATAGCTGAACACATTTTTTTAATCCCTCAAAAAAAGTTGAACACATTTTTTCTAGCATCGCTTGGATTTTTGTGGTTCTGATGTGACTTGTGCAGTTATGGGTGTTGTCGAGGGTATCGAGAGCATCGATACAATCCACAACAACATTATGGTCTTAATCTCAAAGGTATCATCCTACTCTTCTCTCCCGGTCTTGCCCCGTCGGTTTATGTAATGTCACATGTAAGATTGCTTCCAAAATCATCGCAAACCATTCCAAAATTTTTTTTGGCCTGAAATCATTCCAGAATAGCGGATGACCTTTGTTCCAATATGCCTTATAACAAATAATATTATGGCAGTATATGAGTGATTTATTTTATGAGAAGGAACATGCCAAGAACCCACATGTACTGTGTGCTAACACTGGATATGATGACAAGACACAATGAGGTGGAATGGTTATATCAACAAAAGACAATGAAAAAACTTGGTTTTAGCATGCATTGCATTTCAGTTGTTATTGACGTGGTTAGCTCAATATCTTTTTTGATCATGTTCAATAGGAAAAACTCAAAGAATTCAAGACTACTGAGGGGCATCCATAGGGGGGTTATATTTCACCCTACTAGTATCTCCTTTTTACAGCAGTAATAATAAGTATGGAGGAATTCCTTTCGCGCATCTTGTCTTATAATAATAATAAAATACTGTACTCCGTAAGACACAACGATATTCCCGGTTAGATTATTCCCCTCGTGGGCCCGACAAGTCAGCGACCACGGTTTACCACGGCGCGACGCAAGGAGCCAAGCGGGCCCACGTTGCAGCCAAGACAGGGCGATCGGTCGGTCCCCCCTTTGACAAGGAAATTTCTCCGTCGGAGAGGGAGCACGGGGGAGAGACGGATAGAGATGGGAGAGGCATCGCCGGAGTCCAGCGGCGCGGTGGCCGGAGGGCCGTCTGTCCCGGGGCCGCCGAGGAAGGGGAAGTCGTGCAAGGGCTGCCTCTACTACTCGTCGGTGCTCAAATCCCGGGGATACAACCCCATCTGCGTGGGGATCCCTCGCTCCATCCCCCAAGGTCCGGAACCCTAATCCCTCCTAGCAACCCGCGAGTCCAGCATGTGTTCGTGCGATATGCGTTTTTCGTCGGAGCAAATTATCGCAGTTGGCGTCAAATTTGCTTGCTTTTTTTCTTTCTGGGTGGCGTAGTACGCTGGATCGGAAGATCTCACGGAACCGTTGATTGATTGATTGTTTGATGTGGCAGTCCCGGGCTTCGTGGTGGAAGAGCCTAGGGAGGAGGCCGCGGCGCAGGGGCATGATCTGAGACAGTTCAAATACGCCTGTGCCGGTTACTCCATGTTCGTCGACGACAGAGACGCCAAAAGCGGCGAGAATGACGCCAAGGCGCTGTTGCCGTATTGCCAGGGCCTCGAGGTTGGTTTTCATCTCATCCTTGCTGTAGGAGACTATGAAATTTTCAGTTTATGTTGCTTATGGATTATAAATGTTTCTGTTATTGCTCATAAATTCATATGTAGGCAATGAATGTTTATCGTAACACATGGTCACAGAAATTTCCAAAATTGTCAATTTAACAGATGCTGGTCATATTGTCCTGCGCTATCTTTGTATTTTGTGCTCATACAATTCTCAATAGAGTTTTGACCTTACCTAAAAAAAAGATTAGTTTTTTTTAAAGGAAAATTTCAGATTGCCAGAAAGAGAAGACATATCATTGCAGTAATGGCCTGCAGTCGTAAGCAAGTTATGCTTGCCATTTTTCGCAATTGTAAACTTTGACAAGTATCCAAATCCTTGAGTCTGATAGGTAACCGAACACTTATATGATCTGCTGGAGCCAGCGGAATTATATAAAGGAGAAAAAAAACCTAGATAACTCGATATGAAAATCGAGCAGGGGGTGTAGTAGTGATGAGTACTGGCCAGTTTGTGTTAGGTTGTGAGCATTTTGGTTGGCATAAAAGATTGGATCTGAAATCTGACTGGCGCTTCAGTGTGTTGGTATCGTCTGCTCGGCGCCTACAATCCTACTTGGATGCAAACACAACCAAAATAAATCGTAAGCTTGCAAAATTTTGGCAATTGGGTTGGCCTTGATCAGTTCGAGAGGAAGGTAGAAATGGTTCCGGTTTTTATATTAACGATGAGATTCTGAAAGACCAGAAAGACAAGTGATATGAACTGGTTTGTATCCACCCAGCTCTGCTGCTCTTTTTCTTTTGATTCTTCATGTTCCTTTTCACTTGAGCTAATTCTTTACTTGCTTTCGAGCTGACTTGGTGATTGTTAAACAAGAAGAAAATGGAAAAGTAGAAGTATGACAGTATTTATTGTTTATAGGAGATAATAATATTTTGGCTGTTAACAATGTAGAAAAGGAATGCCTTTGTCAATGCTTCTGTTGCCTGATGGACTTTCTATTAGTTAGATCAAATTGAATGATGAAAATAAGTGACATCTTCATCAAATTGTGCATGCTCACATGTAGACCTTGTCTAGTTCCTTACAAATTAGTCATCCATAGCTCCTTAACGGAATGTGGTTTCTAGTCTAGTTCTCAAAAGATTAGCAGGCACCAGATCACTCATTGCCTGCATGTATGTTACATGCCCACAAGTGCTGAATTCATTGGACTGTTGCCATCTGTTCTTTTATGCATACGAGTTGTTTTGATTTTGAACACGCAAAGCAGGCGTGAGTTGAAAAAATAAATGAAAATCAGTGAACCTTGCTGCCTAGTTTTCCCCTTTACTGTCTGTCGCAACTAGTCTTTTATCTGGCAATTATCCACTTTTAAAATATTGATTATTGTGGGCTAGTTTTCTCTGCTTCTCACCACTCACCTGTAACCATTGCCAGCCCACTAGCAGAAAGTCATCCCTGTTGCAACACAAGATCTGCTATTGTGGCCATGACCTCATCCTCCACCAACCCGTTTAGTCCATTTTGGGCTCTGAAACAAATGTTATACAAGTTGGCTGCCATCAGAATTAAGCTTCGCTGGACGACACATCATTCTCGTTCTATAGGTTGGCAGTACTTGTGATGGTTTCCCAGGATCCAATAAATCCACTTAGGTTTACGTTGGCGTGATATTGTTCTATGGAAGTCGGTGGGCTGCTTTTTAGAAGTTCGGCCTGATTTTAATGAGATTATTCCAGGTTCTACTTGACTAGGCCCTGTGCTCGTCAGAACTAACCACTACTTGTGAATTATGAATAGAGTGCATAATCGTAGCATGGAAGTGGAACTCTGTGGGTTAGTTCTGCGTAGACCAGACCATTAGACTCATCAGAGGTTCTGATGTAGATGGCAGACTATCCAGAAGTCTAATGTAGATGTCACTGCTTAGTCAGTTAAGGGTATCAGGGTGGTATCCATCCTGATTTTAATGAGATTGTTCCAGCTGAATACTCAGTCACAGAAATATGTTCACCTCATAGCATGACCTGTTAGGTTCAGGGATGCACAACTGCACATAACTTATGTTCTAGCATGCTGCGTTTGCAGATACTGAAATAGCTTTGGATTATTTTTCTTCTAACTGTCCAATTCTTCCGTGTCAACATCATCATCATACAAGGAGATTCCTATCTTGCAACAGACCTTAAATTTGATCGTGCTGTCAACTGTCATGCATCGAATGATTCATCAGTTCCATTGCACACTTAAAAGATACTTGTACAATTTTCGTAGGCGATATTAGTTTGCAGCATTAACCAAAATCTTGTGAACCTAGTTCACAGTGGGGGTAAACATCCATCTAAGGATGGCCTGACATTGGCTTGAACTAGAATGGCACCAATCTGGTGGAGGAAGGGCAAGACCACAGCAGGATTTTTGCTTCAGTAAAGGGAATACAGTTCAATCCATTTTATAGTGATGGCCTAACTTTACTCCTAAGAAATAACCTCTAACCTATGGAAACAGAATAACATAATGTAACCCAAACAAACCAACCACAGGTGAAAAAGACCTCATACGAACAGTAATTATGGCGAGTAGTACCACATGAAGAGATTGGTGAGCAAGAACAAGAAGAATGGTAGCAAACACCCTTCTCTTTGCTTGATGGTTGGATTTTATTGACCTGACTCTGGATCAATGAAGTGTTCTCAGTGAATGCCATAGATGGAAAATTTATCGGCAATAATGCATGTGATATTTAATATGTACACCATGTGCTTATTCATTTATTATGTACTGTACCCTTTTGGATTTGGTTATTGCTAAAGAAAGTGAGAAATATTCCTGCAGCTATTGGTGGACAGCAGAATGGTCGAGAGAAAATCACCCGCTGTAGAGCATGCTTCAACGCGTAATCCGAAACCAAAAGAAGGTATGTAAAGCTTCTTCTACTTTGATGTTGCATCTGCTTTGTGCTGTGTCACTGTTCAGTGGAAAACTATAAACCTGAATCCATGGCAATACTAATGGATTATGCGTTTGCGATTACACTTTAACAGTTCTAAGTTTGTACCTACTCTCTGGTTAACTGTACAAGTACCAAGTCTATATATGCTGGTCAGAGTCAATTTATGTTGGGCTGGTGGTAGTTGCCCATTCCTGCAATTAAAGTATGGATATCTCCATGTATCAATTCCTGTAAACTTGGTCGTACATCCTGAAAGATAAACACAGTAGCATTCTGCTTATGGTGAATGGTATAGTGGCTGTTCCTTTCTAGTTCGACGGAACTGTCCAAATTAGGTTTATCTGTTGCACCCAATATATTGCCATGATGATTAATCTTTTAGCATCAGTTTTCTTGACCAGTCAGTATTCTTCAGAATCCACCAGTGTGCCACCATTTGTGGTGCCACCTTTTCCGCAGAGTGGACTTGAAAACTGTTGATGATGTTATGTTTCTTGTCACAGCTGCTGCTGCTGCTGCTGCTGCCACGCAGCCTCTGGAGCAAGGACAGCGACCACAGCTGGCGAGACAGGAATTCATGGCGAGGAAAGTTACCGTTCCAGCCCTCCCCTCCCCTATCTTCACGCAATGATGATCTCCTCTGACTTTGTGAGAGTGGCTGCGTGTGGTGATGCAGGTTCAGGAGGAGCGCCGGGCTGGTGGCCTCAGGGGTCGCCAAGAACCTCAACAAAACGGGCAGCTACATCAAGCAAAACGTCGAGGACATATTTTCCCCTGACCGACGGCCACCACCCAAGCAGTAGCCGACCGCCACGCGAGGTCGTCCATTTCCGAGCCGGGAAGCCTGAGAAAACTGCCATGCAGGTGAAGGGAAAAAGGCTACCCGGCATGCAGCGGACGCTTTCCTGCGGCGTGGTACTGAGTGAATTCCTTTTGCTGTATACTTGTTTGATTTTTGCTATTTATATAGAAACAACTGGGGTCTGGTTATGTACATGAGAAACTGGATATAGGGTGTTTCTTCTCCGTTGGAGCCGGTCGTTGGGGTGGTTGCTGAATAATAATATGTCCAAGGTGTTTGTTTCAACTCAGAAGGTCCTTTTGAGAATGAGGAATTCATGCTACTGCTGTTTATCTATCCAGCACCCTACCTACATACTTGTCGTTTTTCCTTGCAAAACGTTTCTGTATTAAGGCTGGCCATAGTGGGGATAACATTGTATTTGGGACTCGCAAACATGCTTATGTGGCAGGCAATTAAAAAAGAGAGAGGGGGTTATAGTAACATAAGGCTGGTCACAATGGGCAAGAACATAATCTAGTAACTTACACACTTCCCTAGACTATGTTATTACCTCCATAGTGGATAGGAACATCTATGTAGTGTCATGCAACGATGTATTTATTAGATTATAGACTCATTGTTTCTTGGAGTGTGTGATGTTCCGGTAACTTAGCTAGTTACCACAAGCACCTCTCTCTTCATTAAATACGTGCCACATAAGCAAAGTTGTATTGGAGTGTGTGATGTTACTCCTAAGTTCCTCCCCACTGTGACCAGCCTAAGTAGATACCGTAACATAACGCATCCCGAGACAAGATGAGTCTACACCTAAATAAATGAAAGCTTGCATGACATCACAAATAGGTTACTATTCATTATGAAGGTAGTAACATAGACTAGTAATATATGCACGTTACTAGTACTCTCCACTATGGCGCGCTGCCTCGCCTGTGCGGCCGTCGCCATGCCCTGCCATCGTCTATGCGGCCGCCGGCACGCCCAAGAAGAATGCAACGGCCATCGTCGCCGAGAGGGCCAAGCACCTCACCTACGCCCGCCGTCGATGCCTTCGCCGTCCTCCTCGAGCTCCCCGCAGACGACCACGCGTACGGCCCGCGCCGTTGCCGGAGCGCGCGCCTGCCGCCGCCGCGGCCGAGGACGGCCTTTGCTGCGGCCGCCGGAAGGTGAGGGTGGACCCGGTGGTGCGGGGCGAAGGTGAGGGGCAGAAGCGATGGGTGGCGGGGTGGACACGATGGGTGGTCATTGCCGCGCCGGGGAGGGCCAGTGAACGGCGGCGGAGGACAGGGCAGGCTCGCTGGCGAGAGGAAAGTAAGGGAGGCACGGAGGAGGGAATACTCAAGGAGGAGGAGGAAAAAGTGTGGAAGATACACTGACATGTGGGCCCCACATGTCAGTTAACGGTCCAACAGACGGTCAAATAGACAGATTGTTTAGGTGCGGGCCCGACCTGTCATAAACATGTTTAAATTTTAAGCAACGGTCATTTGGAGTTTTCTGAAACAGCCGACCGCCCATTCGGTAGTTATCTGAGAAAAATTAAAAACCGGTAGTTTTTTGAAACCCTAACCTGTAAAGTAATAGTTTTATGTTATTTACTCGCTGCTACACGCACGCACGCACGCACGCACGCATCGCGATGGCCGATGGTACATGAACCTCCACACGGAGTCCCATTCTGCTGTGCTGGACGATGATGCAGAGGATCCGAGATTCCGATCGATGTTTAGATGAAGCACACCGCACACGTGGTGCACTGGTGGTCGTGGAGGCGAACGATTCAAACCTGTGTCTGTGTGCGAGCAGAGGGGCACGGGGTTTTTGATTTGAATGGACGGGGACGTGAGGTGAGGTGGAAGATCACATCACCCGCGTGTAGTGCATCAGTCTGCGCCAAGTAAATGTTCCACCTACTACCTGGCTAGCGCACCATGGCCCAGCTACTTCTCTGCCCCGCCCGCAGATCAGCTCAAAGGGTGCGCTCCTTCTCTGCCCCGCCCGTGGCTATTTTTTTTAAATAATAGTATTTTTTATTAAATTTTCAGAAATAACACACCGTTTGATATTTTTGACAAATAATACGGTATCATCTTCCTAATCGTCTTCGTGGAGGACGATTAATCACAGCTGGCTGACTGGGCAGTCGTTTGAAGGTGGGCCTCCAGTCGTCCTCCAGGAAGACGATTAGCTCCAGTCGTCCACCAAAAAAATGATTAGTTTCAGTCGTTCATCAGGAAGATGATTAGCTGACTGGACACTAATCGTCCTTCAGGAAGACGATTAGTTCCAGTCATCCTCCAGGAAGATGATGCCGTATTATTTATCAAAAGTATAAAAACGGTGTATTATTTCTGAAAGATAATTAAAAATGTATTATCTAAAAAAAAATAGTGCAACCGTGCACTTCTTAGTGGTACCAGTATTTGCACACGAATTTTGTCATAATATTGCTAGAGCGATTTTTGTCTAGCTAGGACATTGTCCAGTTTTAACCCATGGCATCAATAGAAAAATAGTACCAAAGAGCCATGGCGACCGATGTGCCTCCATGATGATCATCACTTCATCAGTGCTACTGCCGGCAATCCTGTCCATGCAAACCACGTTTGCCCGAGCGTCTGTGTTCGCCGTTTTGATCGAGCACTCCAAAGAAAAGAAAAAACTGCCGACTGGTCTTCCTCCGCACCGTGAGGCCGGCCGTGCATGATCTCCAGTTTCTAGCGGGCCAAGCATTGCAGTGGCACTGGCAGCTGCTCTGCTCCACCGCCGACCCACGCACCACGGCTTCATCAGGAAAGCATCGTAAATATAAAGGCCAGACGCCAGCAAAAGGGAGTACGTACATCACATGAGGGAGGCGTCAACGGACAACCAAGGCGGGAAAAGAAAAGGAAATCTACCACCAACGCGATGGTGGTGCTCGTACCTGAACGTACCAAAGTGAGAGAGGCGCCACACCAGAGACCAGACAGAGAAAGAGCGCCCACTGACCACAAGCCTACTATGCAGTCAACCAAGTGCTCTGGGCAGTAGTAGCAGTACACGTCGAGTACAAGTACTGCTGGGAGCAAGATGTGCGACTAGTACTCCGTTGCAAGCAAGGACGTACGGTGAACAGGCGGAGTAACAAGCAGTGCAACGAGCTTAAGAAACGGTGCAAATTAGCCACCATGCTTGCTGCGTGTTGGGCCTGGGTCACATGGCCGTTCTGGACTTCCCGCCTGTGATTGTGAGGCCGTGATATGATCTCATAAGAGCAAACTCTAAGGGCGTGTTTGGTTGCCGTGTGCTACAGTATCTGCATTGCATACACTTCTCCACCCAACCTGGTTATGCAAATGCAGTCTCAAATGCACCATCTGCATGTTGTTTGGTTGCCTGCATGGCCTCTTGTCTGCATGAACAGAACCACACTGTCTGGTGTTTGGTTGAATGCATGTTAGTGGACAAATCCAAGGCATGGTGTTTGGTTGTATGCAACGCCTAGTGTGTGGTAATCTCTTTGGCTAGCTGGTGAGGTTACCACCACACTTCGACAACACACATCATAAGCACAATAGAGTATAAATAGAGTATCAACTAGCATAATTCAGATATAAGCAGTACCACACTTCATAACAGTTCAACGCATAAACCATAAACATGTTCAAAGCAGACTCGATAAGTACGCTCGAAAGAGGTGGCCCGGCCCTACTCCTTGGCGGCGAAGGCTTCGTCGTGCTTCCCGCACTTGTTGACGACCTCAATACCATCGTCGTCGAAGATGATGACCTTGAGGGTGTCGGGTGTGAGGAGCTTGAACGTCACCATGTAGCCAATCTTGATCTGATGAACGACTGCGTAGGTGGCCCAACCCTGATCCAGGGTCACCTTGCCGTTCATCAGCTTGACCGTCACCTTCCAGGAGCAGCCGGTGTTGTTCCTGAGCTTGAACTCCGCCGGCACCGCGACGAAGTGCTTGGTGAAGTCCAAGGGCATGGGGATGCACTCAAGCTTCGGTGCAAGGATGACCTTGCAGAAGTGAGTTGGGCCATCCTCCTGATGGTAGTGGCCGTAGTTGCGGCGCTTGTTGCTGGGGGGCTCCTCCATGCCCTTGTCATCGCCACCGTCAGGCGTCTTCGGCTCTTCCTCGGCGGTGGGCGGCAGCACAACCTCGTCGGGCATTAGGTGAAGGGGCTACTTGCCCTTGTTGTCAATGGCCGGGAGCACCTTCGTGCCCATCTCATTGCTCTCCTCGATCTGCACACAATTCATGGAGTCACGCACTGCACAGAGTTCATGGCTAATTGAAGAGCTTGTAGTTAAAACGACATGACTGTCACTCTTCTCCTCCTATCCACCACCCCCTATATTTACTCACCCTTCCCACCACTACTTACCCACCCCCTCTCTTCTCTCACTGTCAACCTTCCTCCTCCCCATCGCCATGAGCTCTAGCTCCAGCTCCAACGCCAACCCCTTCCCTTGGGGTATTGGCTGGAGGGCTTTCTTCCTCGGGTGGTCGGCTGGTGACCGCACCAAGTTCGAGAACACCATGGAGGTGTGCTCGAACTTCGGCTCCATGCCGGACATGCAGAACGAATCTAATACAATGCTCATGAAGGCCACTAAAGAAGAGCTGAAGACGCTGATTCCTGACCCAGCGAAGGGCGTGATGGCAGTTGGCATCATTCACTGGGCCATGAATCAGTCCGTCTCCGACGACGCTAAACAGAGGAAGAAGTGGTGCAAGTACAAGACCTACTGGGCTCCTAATGACCACTGTGCCGCAGTGTACTGGGAGACGGCTATCGAGCCGCCGGCGGTCATCGGCGGGGAGCCTAAGGAGGAGGAAGAAGAAGCGGTGCACATGCCAGCTAGGGCGTCGGAGCCAGGCCGTCCTACCTGGCAGATCGACCTCGACTCCGCCGAGGACGACAAGGCCGACCCGCCGGCCCGCACGGCGATGAAGAAGAAGATGAAGGCCAGCGGCTCGACCAGCCGCTCCGCACGCCGGTGACGGCCGCCGCGGTCAGCCGATGTCCGTTGTGTACCCCCTATCCCCCTATTCCCCAATCCTCCAATCCCGCAATCCACCTTCTGCATTCCGATCTTGCATGTATGAACTCGTATGAACTATTATGAACTAGTATGAACTGCCCCTATGCTTATCTACCTCTATTCCCCATTCCCCTTTGCCGTGGATCGAATCTATCGCCGTGGATCGAATCTAGCGTGCATGTCGAAGAAAGAGAAGTGCTTACCGCCATTGATGGAGTCAGGTGGTCTTATTCTTCTACTCCAATCCTTCGCCGCCGGTGATGGAGTCCGGTGGTCTTCTTCCTCTGCTCTGATCCACCGCCGCCGGTGAGAGTTGGGAGAGTGGGGAAGAGTGGGGAGAGGGAGCGGTGAGGGGCGGTGAGGCTAATAACTACCGACGCTTCGGGAAGCAATGCAACTTCTCGAGCGTGGCCGCGCACGTGCAGCCGCTGCCACCCGCGTGCACCGCTCGAGCCTGGCCATAGAGAAACTGCCAATTCGGGCATTCCCAGGGAGCCAGGCCCAGGAGTGCTTTAAGGTTCGTGCCATGCAGGCCGAACAGCGAAAGCAGGCAACTAAATAGGCCGGATTCTTCCCGCGCGGGCCTGGTTGGGCCTTATGCAGGCAACCAAACATGCCCTAAAGGCCGACCCAAACAGACGCTCCAACCCAAATGCGGAACAGGTGGACACGCCGATTCAAATGGACTGAAAATGGACAGACGTGTAGTGCCGCAGTCTGCGCCAAGTGAATGTTCCACCTACATGGCTAGCTAGCGCACCATGCCCCCGCTCCTTCCCCGCCCCACCCGCAGCTCAGCGCAGCTCAAACGGTGTGCGCCAAGAACCAGACATGGCATGTTTGGTTTACGGTTAAGGTTGCCATGCCTAATCTTAATCGTGCCATAATATCTTACGCAATAAGCATGTATTTGGTTCGTTTGTCATGTCTATTTTTGTAGTAATATGGTCCATATGTCATATGCTTAATTTATTTATCAAATCTTATCACATTTGTGGTGGTTATTTTGTTAGCCACATCTTTTGTGTCAGCCATATTTTTGTCATAATCTAGCCATACCGGGCAAGTGCCATTCATACAGCAACCATGCAGCAGTATTTGCACACAAAATTTGTCATAGTATGGCGAGAGAGATTTTTATCTAGCTTGGACAACTGCCCAGTTTTAAGCCATGGCATTTTTTTGATGGGGCTACAGCCCACGCGATGCATCAGTACAAAAACACCAACAACCGTGGCAACCGATGTGCCTGATCATCAGTGCTACCCACGCACCCCGGCATCACATGAGGAAAGCATTGTAAGGGCATGTACAATGATGCTATCTTAGGAGTGTCATATAGGATAAATGATGAGGTGGAGAAAAGAAAACTCTTATCACAGTATGTATCACCATATTTTTAGGAATAACTAGTTATTGAAGATAAAGCTAAGAGATGACCCATATACATTCTTTTTTGCCGTCTCTAAATTACATGCAAGACTTTAGATAAGACTATCTTATCAACCATTGTACATGCCGTAAGAGCATCTAAAGTCGGTTTTGGTAAATCCGTCCCCCTTACACCCGCGGGCGCTTTCAGGACAGCGCCCGCCAGTCTCTCATATGTCGCGTCGCACATCCATATACCTCAAATGCCAATCCTCAAATCCATGCAGTCCATACACGTCGATCATACAATACAAATTGACTGAATTTAACGGTTCAAAACAAAGAAAAAATCACAGTTCAACAAATCGGACAAGCCAAAATGAAATCAATGTTCGAGCATGATGGATGGCTTCGAATCACTAGTCACACGCCTACTCCGAGTGGAATGCGTTCTGCTCGAGGCGGAATGCGTCCTGCTCGTCCTGCTCCGTCTGCATTTGGGCTGCCTCCTTCGCCTGCATCCTAGCCGCATGGTCCGCTGCCGCAACCGTAGCCGCCCTCGCCGCCTCGTGCTCTCTACGGTCCTTGATCTCCTTCTTCTTCTCCGCGAGCCACTTCTTTGCATGCTCATCCAAGAGGGTTTCATCCGCCAACATGATCTTCGCATCCTCCGCGTCCCGTGCGACTTGCAACCTCTCCTTCTCAAGCTCAATCTCGCCAAATGTATTGGCTTTCTCGAGTTTCCATTTGATTGCTGCCTCTTGCTTCTCCAACCCGATCTTCTCCCTCTCAAATTCGAGCTTCTTCTCTGCCCTCTTCCAGTCCAACTCCATCCTCTCCTTTTTGTGCATCCAACATGAGCTTGTACCTCTCCTCTTTCTTTTTCTCCCTTAACAAAAAATTTCCCGTCCATGTGGACGATATTTTTGTAGCCGCGACATCATGGGAGGCCCGTGCCTTCTCCCACTTATTTTCCATGGCTTGTCGATTATCCTTTGGCATGATGGATCTTCCATTCATGGCGACAACATCATCCTCTTCATCGTCCAACCCAATTGATTGGTGGGAGCTTGAGCCATCATTCCTCTTCTTGCCGGACTTGAGATCGACCACAAGTTGGTTCCACTTGTTGGAAATATGCCCCAGAGGCAATAATAAATTAGTTATTATCATATTTCCCTTTTCATGATAATCGTTTATCATCCATGCTAGAATTGTATTGATCAGAAACTCGGATACATGTGTGGATACATAGACAACAACGTGTCCCTAGTGAGCCTCTACTAGACTAGCTCGTTGATCAAAGATGGCTATGGTTTTCTAGCCATAGACATGAGTTGTCATTTGATAACAGGATCACACACATCATTAGGAGAATGATGTGATGGACAAGACCCAAACTATAAACGTAGCATATGATCGTGTCAAGTTTATTGCTATCATTTTCTACATGTTAGGTATATGTTCCTGTGACCATGAGATCATGCAACTCACTGACACCGGAGGAGTACCTTATGTGTACCAAACATCGCAACGTAACTGGGTGACTATAAAGGTGCTCTACAGGTATCTCCGAGGGTGTTTGTTGAGTTGGCATGGATCAAGACTGGGATTTGTCACTCCGTATGATGGAGAGGTATCTCATGGCCCACTCGGTAATACAACATCATAGTAAGCTTGCAAGCAATGTGACTAATGGGTTAGCCACAGGATCTTGTATTACGGAACGAGTAAAAAGACTTGCCAGTAACGACATTGAACTAGGTATGGGGATACCGACGATCTAAACTCGGGCAAGTAACATATCGATAGACAAAGGGAACTGCATACGGGATTAGCTGAATCCTTGACATCGAGGTTCGACCCATAAGATCTTCGTAGAATATGTAGGAACCAATATGGGCATCCAGGTTGGTTATTGATCGTAGAGGTGTCTCGGTCATGTCTGCATAGTTCTCGAACCCACAGGGTCTTCAAACTTAATGTTTGGTGACGATATAAGTATAGTTGAGTCATTATGGTGGTTACCGAAGGTTGTTTGGAGTCGCGGATGAGGTCCCCAGCGTGACAAGGAACTCTGGAATGGTCCAGAGGTGAAGATTGATATATTGGACGAAGGGTATTGGAGTCCGGAAGTGTTCTGAAGGTACCAGGTGATGACCAGCATGACCGAAAGGGGTCTCAGAGGCCCTGGCAAGTGTTGGGGGGCCTCATGGACCAAAGGGGAAGGGGCACACCAGCCCACTAAGGGGTTGTGCACCCCCTCACCCCATCCTACAAGGGCCAGGAGGGTTGGTGCGCCCCCTAGGGTTGCCTACCCCTTGCTTGGGGGGCAAGGCTGTTGGGAAATGCAGTAATTTCAAAAATTTCCTACGCACACGCAAGATCATGGTGATGCATAGCAATAAGAGGGGAGAGTGTTGTCCACATACCCTCGTAGACCGTAAGAGGAAGCATTAAGACAACGTCGTTGATGTAGTCGTACGTCTTCACGATCCGACCGATCCTAGTACCGAAAGTACGGCACCTCTGCAATCTGCACACGTTCGGCTCGGTGATGTCCCACGAACTCACGATCCAGCAGAGTGTCGAGGGAGAGCTTCCTCAGCACGACGGCGTGATGATGGTGATGATGAAGCTACCGGCACAGGGCTTCGCCTAAGCACTACAACGATATGACCGAGGTGGATTATGGTGGAGGGGGGCACCGCACACGGCTAAGAGATCAATGATCAACTTGTGTGTCTATGGGGTGCCCCCTCCATATATAAAGGAGTGGAGGGGGGGAGGGCCGACCCTCCTATGGCGCGCCCCATGGGGAGTCCTACTCCCACCGGGAGTAGGATCCCCCCTTTCCCTAGTTGGACTAGGAGTGGAAGGAAGGGGGAGAGAGGGGGAAGGAAAGAGGGGCCGGCCCCCACCCAATTTGGATTGGGCTTGAGGGGGGGCGCCCCCTCCTATGCCTCCCTCTCTTCTCTCCGACTATGGCCCAATAAGGCCCATATACCTCCCGGGGGGTTCTGGTAACCTCCCGGTACTCCGGTATATGCCCGAACTCACCCGGAACCATTCCTACGTCCAAATTTAGTCGTCCAATATATCGATCTTTATGTCTCGACCATTTAGATACTCTTCGTCATGTACGTGATCATATCCGGGACTCCGAACTTCATTCGGTACATCAAAACACATAAACTCATAATACCGATCGTCACCGAACGTTAGGCGTGCGGACCGTTCGGGTTCGAGAACTATGTAGACATGACCGAGACACGTCTCCGGCCAATAACCAATAGCGGAACCTGGATGCTCATATTGGCTGCCACATATTCTACAAAGATCTTTATCGGTCAAACCGCATAACAACATACGTTGTTCCCTTTGTCATCGGTATGTTACTTGCCCGAGATTAGATTGTCAGTATCTCAATACCTAGTTCAATCTCGTTACCGGCAAGTCTCTTTATTCGTTCCGTAATGCATCATCCCGTAACTAACTCATTATTCACATTGCTTGCAAGGCTTATAGTGATGTGCATTACCGAGAGGGCCCAGAGATACCTCTCCGACAATCGGAGTGAAAAATCCTAATCTCGATCTATACCAACTCAATAAACACCATCGGAGACACTTGTAAAGCACCTTTATAATCACTCAGTTACATTGTGATGTTTGGTAGCACACAAAGTGTTCCTCCGGTATTCGGGAGTTGCATAATCTGATAGTCTAAGGAACTTGTATAAGTCATGAAGAAAGGAGTAGCAATGAAACTAACACGATCATAATGCTAAGCTAACGGATGGGTCATGTCCATCACATCATTCTCCTAATGATGTGTTCCCTTTCATCAAATGACAACACATGTCTATGGTTAGGAAACATAAGCATCTTTGATTAACGAGCTAGTCAAGTAGAGGCATACCAGGGACTATAGTTTTTGTCTATGTATTCACACATGTACTAAGTTTCCGGTTAATACAATTCTAGCATGAATAATAAACATTTATCATGATATAAGGAAATAAATAATAACTTTATTATTGCCTCTAGGGCATATTTCCTTCAGTCTCCCACTTGCACCAGAGTCAATAATCTAGTTCACATCACCATGTGATTTAACACAAATATTCACATATGTATGTGATTAACACCCATAGCTCACATCGTCATGTGACCAACACCCAAAGGGTTTACTAGAGTCAATAATCTAGTTCACATTGCTATGTGATTAACACCCAAAGAGTACTAAGGTGTGATCATGTTTTGCTCGTGAGAGAAGTTCAGTCAACTGGTCTGTCACATTCAGAGCCGTATGTATTTTGCAAATATTTTATGTCTACAATGCTCTGGACGGAGCTACTCTAGCTAATTGCTCCCACTTTCAATATGTATCCAGACTGAGACTTAGAGTCATCTGGATCGGTGCAAAAGCTTGCATCGACGTAACTCTTTACAATGATCTCTTTTATCACCTCCATAATCGAGAAATATTTCCTTAGTCCTCACTAAGGATAATCTTGACCGCTGTCCAGTGATCTACTCCTAGATCAACATTATACTCCCTTGCCAATCTTAGGGCAGGCTACACAATAGGTCTGGTATACAGCACAACATACTTTATAGAACCTATGACTGTGGCATAGGGAATGACTTTCGTTCTCTTCCTATTTTTCTGGCGTGGTCGGGCTTTGGGTCTTACTCAACTTTACACCTTGTAACACAGGCAAGAACTTCTTCTTTGACTGATCCATTTTGAACTCTTTCAAAAAACTTGTCAAGGTATGTGTTTTGTGAAAGTCCAATTAAGCATCTTGATCTATCTCTATAGATCTTGATGCCCAATATGTAAGCGGCTTAACCAAGGTGTTTCATTGAAAAACTCTTATTCAAGTATCCCTTTATGCTATCCAGAAATTCTGTATCATTTCCAATCAACAATATGTCATCCACATATAATATTAGAAATACTACAGAGCTCCCACTCACTTTCTTGTGAATACAGGCTTCTCCTAAAGTCTGTATAAAACCATATGATTTGATTACACTATCAAAATGTTTATTCCAACTCTGAGAGGCTTGCACGAGTCCATAAATGGATCTCTGGAGCTTGCACACTTTGTTAGTACCTTTAGGATTAACAAAACCTTTTGGTTGCATCATATACAACACTTCTTTAAGGAATATTCATTTAAGGAATGTAGTTTTGACATCCATTTGCTAGATTTCATAAAATATGGCAACTACTAACATGATTCGGACGGATTTAAGTATCGCTACAGTGAGAAAATCTCATTATAGTCAACACCTTGAACTTGTCAAAAACCTTTTGTGACAAGTCGAGCTTTGTAGATAGTAACATTACTATCAGTGTCCATCTTCCTCTTGAAGATCCATTTATTTAATATGGCTTGCCGGCAATCGGGCAAGTCCACCAAAGTCCACACTTTGTTCTCATACATGGATCCCATCTCAGATTTCATGGCCTCAAGCAATTTCGCGGAATCTGGGCTCATCATCGCTTCTTCATAGTTTGTAGGTTCATCATGGTCTAGTAACATGACTTCCAGAATAGGATTACCGTACCACTCTGGTGCGGACCGTACTCTGGAAGACCTACGAGGTTCTGTAGTAACTTGATCTGAAGTTTCATGATCATCATCATTAGCTTCCTCACTAATTGGTGTAGGAATCACTCGAACTGATTTCTATGATGAACTACTTTCCAATTTGGGAGAAGGTACAATTACCTCATCAAGCTCTACTTTCCTCCCACTGACTTCTTTCGAGAGAAACTCCTTCTCTAGAAAGGATCCATTCTTAGCAACGAATATCTTGCCTTCGGATCTATGATAGAAGGTGTACCCAACAGTTTCCTTTTGGGTATCCTATGAAGACGCACTTCTCCGATTTGGGTTTGAGCTTATCAGGTTGAAACTTTTTCACATAAGCATCGCAGCCCCAAACTTTAAGAAACAACACTTTGGTTTCTTACCAAATCATAGTTCATAAGGCATCGTTTCAACGGATTTTGATGGTGCCCTATTTAAAGTGAATGCAACTGTCTCTAATGCATAACCCCAAAACGATAGTGGTAAATCGGTAAGAGACATCATAGATCGCACCATTATCCAATAAAGTGCGGCTATGACGTTCGGACACACCATAACGCTGTGGTGTTCCAGGTGGTGTGAGCTGTGAAACTATTCCACATTATTTTATATGAAGGCCAAACTCGTAACTCAAATATTCTCCTCCACGATCAGATCGTAGAAACTTTATTTTCTTGTTACGATGTTTCTTCACTTCACTCTAAAATTCTTTGAACTTTTCAAATGTTTCAGACTTGTGTTCCATTAAGTAGATATACCCATATCTGCTCAAATCATCTGTGAAGGTCAGAAAATAATGATACCCGCCACGAGTATCAACACTCATCGAACCACATACATCGGTATGTATTATTTCCAATAAGTCACTAGCTCGTTCCATTGTTCCGGAGAACGGAGTTTTTTGTCATCTTGCCCATAAGGCACGGTTCGCAAGCATCAAATGATTCATAATCAAGTGATTCCAAAAGTCCATCTTTATGGAGTTTCTTCATGCGCTTTACACTGATATGACCAAAATGGCAGTGCCACAAATATGTCGCACTATCATTATCAACTTTGCATCTTTTGGCATCAATATTATGAATATGTGTATCACTACGATCAAGATTCAATAAACCATCAACATTGGGTGTATGACCATAGAAGGTTTTATTCATGTAAACAGAATAACAATTTATTCTCTGTCTTAGATGAATAATCATATCACAATAAACATGATCTAATCATATTTATGCTCAACGCAAACACCAAATAACATTTATTTAGGTTCAACACTAATCTCGAAAGTATAGGGAGTGTGCGATGATGATCATATCAATCTTGGAACCACTTCCAACACACATTGTCACTTCACTCTCAACTAGTCTCTGTTTATTTTGTAACTCCTGTTTCGAGTTACTAATCTTAGCAACCAAACAAGTATCAAATACTCAAGGGCTACTATAAACACTAGTAAGGTACACATCAATAACCTGTATATCAAATATACCCTTGTTCACTTTGCCATCCTTCTTATCCACCAAATATTCAGGGCATTTCCGCTTCTAGTGACCATTTCCTTTGCAGTAGAAGCAATTAGTTTCAGGCTTTGGTCTAGCTTTGGGCTTCTTCACAGGAGTGACAATTTGCTTGCCATTCTACTTGAAGTTCCCTTTCTTTCCCTTCGCCCTTTTCTTGAAACTAGTGGTCTTGGTTAATCATCAACACTTGATGCTTTTGCTTGATTTCTACCTTCGTCGATTTCAGCATCACGAAGAGCTCGGGAATTGTTTTTGTCATCCCTTGCATACTATAGTTCATCATGAAGTTTCAGTAACTTGGTGATGGTGACTAGAGAACTCTGTCAATCACTATCTTATCGGGAGGATTAACTCCCACTTGATTCAAGTGATTGTAGTACCCAGACATTCTGAGCACATGCTCACTTGTTGAGCAATTCTCCTCCATCTTTTAGGCAAAGTACTTGTCAGAGGTCTCATACCTCTTGACACGGGCATGAGTCTGAAATACCAATTTCAGCTCTTGGAACATCTCATATGCTCTGTGATGTTTCAAAAACGTTTTTGAAGTCCCGGTTCTAAGCCGTCAAGCATGGTGCACTAAACTATCAAGTAGTCATCATATTGAGCTAGCCAAACATTCATAACATCTACATCTGCTCCTGCAGTAGGTCTGTCACCTAGCGGTGCATCAAGGACATAATTCTTCTGTGCAGCAATGAGGATACACCTCAGATCATGGACCCAGTCTGTATCATTGCTACTATAATCTTTCAACTTAGATTTTCTCTAGGAACACACATAAAAAACATAGGGAAGCTACAACACGAGCTATTGATCTACAACATAATTTGCAAAATACTATCAGGTACTAAGTTCATGATAAATTAAAGTTCAATTAATCATATTACTTAAGAACTCCCACTTAGATAGACATCCCTCTAATTATCTAAGTTATCACGTGATCCAAATCAACTAAATCATGTCCGATCATCACGTGAGATGGAGTAGTTTTCAATGGTGAACATCACTATGTTGATCATATCTACTATATGATTCACGCTCGACCTTTTGGTCTCCAGTGTTCCGAGGCCATATCTGCATATGCTAGGCTCGTCAGGTTTAACCCAAATATTCTGCGTGTGCAAAACTGGCTTGCACCCATTGTATGTGAACGTAGAGCTTATCACACCCGATCATCACGTGGTGTCTTAGCACGAAGAACTGTCGCAACGATGCATACTCAGGGAGAACACTTATACCTTGAAATTTTAGTGGGATCATCTTATAATGCTACTACCGAACTAAGCAAAATAAGAAGCATAAAAGATAAACATCACATGTAATCAAAATATGGGACATGAATTGGCCATCATCATCTTGTGTCTTTGATCTCCATCTCCAAAGTACCATCATGATCTCCATCGTCACCGGCATGACACCATGATCTCCATCATCTTGATCTTTATCAACGTGTCATCATATGGTCATCTCGCCAACTATTGCTTTTGCAACTATTGCTATCGCGTAGCGATAAATTAAAGCAATTATATGGCGCTTGCATCTTATGCAATAAAGAGACAACCATAAGGCTCCTGCCTAGCTGCCGATAACTTTAACAAAACATGATCATCTCATACAGAAAATTATATCACATCATGTCTTGACCATATCACATCACAACAAGCCCTGCAAAAACAAGTTAGACGTCCTCTACTTTGTTGTTGCAAATTTTACGTGGCTGCTATTGGCTTCTAGCAAGAACCCTTCTTACCTACACATCAAAACCACAACGATTTTTTGTCAAGTATGTGTTGTTTTAACCTCCAACAAGGACCGGGCGTAGCCACACTCGATTCAACTAAAGTTGGAGAAACTGACACCCGCCAGCCACCTGTGTGCGAAGCACGTCGGTAGAACCAGTCTCGCATAAGCGTACGCGTAATGTCAGTCCGGGCCGCTTCATCCAACAATACTGCCGAATCAAAGTATGACATGCTGGTAAGCAGTATGACTATTATCGCCCACAACTCACTTGTGTTCTACTCGTGCATATAACATCTACGCATAGACCTGGATCTGATACCACTGTTGGGAAACACAATAATTTCAAAAATTTCCTACGCACATGCAAGATCATACTGATGCATAGCAACGAGAGGGGAGATTGTTGTTCACGTACCCTCATAGACCATAAGAGGAAGTGTTATGACAACGCAGTTGATGTAGTCGTACGTCTTCATGATTCGACTGATTCTAGTACCGAAAGTACGGCACCTCCGCGATCTGCACACGTTCGGCTCGGTGACGTCCCATGAACTCATGATCCAGCAGAGTGTTGAGGGAGAGATTCATAAACATGATGGCGTGATGACGGTGATGATGAAGCTACCGGCGTAGGGCTTCGCCTAAGCACTGCAACGATATGACTGAGGTGGATTACGGTGGAGGGGGGCACTGCACACGGCTAAGAGATTAATGATCAACTTGTGTGTTTATGGGGTGCCCCCCTCCTCCGTATATAAAGGAGTGGAGGAGGGGGAGGGCCGGCCCTCCTATGGTGCGCCCCATAGGGAGTCCTACTCCCACCGGGAGTAGGATTCCCCCCTTCCCTAGTTGGACTAGGAGTGGAAGGAAGGGGGGGAGAGGGGGAAGGAAAGGGGGGGGGGGCGGCCCCCCACCCAATTCGGATTGGGTTGAGGGGGGGGGGCGCCCCCTCCTATGCCTCCCTCTCTTCTCTCCCACTATGGCCCAATAAGGCCCATATACCTCCGGGGGGGGGGGGGTTCCGGTAACCTCCCGGTACTCCGGTATATGCCCAAACTCACCCGAAACCATTTCGACGTCCAAATATAGTCGTCCAATATATCGATCTTTATGTCTCGACCATTTCGAGACTCCTCGTCATGTTCGTGATCATATCCGGGACTCCGAACTACCTTCGGTACATCAAAACACATAAACTCATAATATCGACCGTCACCGAACGTTAAGCGTGCGGACCCTTAGGGTTCGAGAACTATGTAGACATGACCGAGACACATCTCCGGCCAATAACCAATAGCGGAACCTGGATGCTCATATTGGCTGCCACATATTCTATGAAGATATATATTGGTCGAACCGCATAGCAACATACGTTGTTCCCTTTGTCATCGGTATGTTACTTGCCCGAGATTCGATCGTCGATATCTCAATACCTAGTTCAATCTCGTTACCGGCAAGTCTCTTTACTCGTTCCGTAATGCATCATCCCATAACTAACTCATTAGTCACATTGCTTGCAAGGCTTATAGTGATGTGCATTACCGAGAGGGCCCAGAGATACCTCTCCAACAATCGGAGTGAAAAATCCTAATCTCGATCTATGCCAACTCAACAAACACCATAGGAGCCACCTGTAGAGCACCTTTATAATCACCCAGTTACGTTGTGATGTTTGGTAGCACACAAAGTGTTCCTCCAGTATTCGGGAGTTGCATAATCTCATAGTCTGAGGAACTTGTATAAGTCATGAAGAAAGCAGTAGCAATGAAACTAACATGATCATAATGCCAAGCTAACGGATGGGTCATGTCCATCACATCATTCTCCTAATGATGTGATCCCGTTCATCAAATGACAACACATGTCTATGGTTAGGAAACATAACCATCTTTGATTAACGAGCTAGTTAAGTAGAGGCATACTAGGGACTATAGTTTTTGTCTATGTATTCACACATGCACTAAGTTTCCGGTTAATACAATTCTAGCATGAATAATAAACATTTATCATGATATAAGGAAATAAATAATAACTTTATTATTGCCTCTAGGGCATATTTCCTTCAAAGGCACCTAGGGGAGGGCCACCCAAACCCTAGGCGCCCCCCTTGGTGGCCGCCGGCCCCCTAGCTAGATGGGATCTAGGGGCGTCCCTCCTTCTCCCTTCCCCATATATAGAGAGGTAGAGAGAGGGCAGCCACACCCGTACAGATCTATTCGTGCCACGACGCTGCTCCTCCTCTCCCTCGTAGCCATCTTCTTCTCCGTAGTGCTTAGCGAAGCCCCGCTGAGATTTCTCCACCACCACTGCCACCACGGCGTCGTGCTGCCGGACGACTCGAGCTACTACTTCACCATCGCTCGCTGGATCGAGGAGGTGAAGGTGCCATCTAGCCGTACATGTGTTGAATCGTCCTTTCGGCACTTGGATCGGGAGTTGATGGGACGGATCGTGATTGGATGACGAAGACGTTTGACTACATCAAACACGTTTGTTCACGCTTACGCTTAGCGATCTACAAGGGTATGTAGATGCAATCTCTCCTCTCGTAGATGTCCATCTCCTAGATTGATCTTGGTAAGCATAGGAATTTTTTTGTTTCCCATGCTACGTTCTCCAACACCACTTCGGCTTGCCATTCAATATGATCCAACAATAGTTAAAAGCAAATGGCTTATTCTCCACCCCGTGATACAAAGTGGCCGCCACCGCCTTCTAGAAAACACCATATGTATGAGCACGAGAATGCAAACACACGAAGCCTATGGAAATGTAGACATGATGAAGGAATTGAGCTTATGTGAGTTGCCATTCCCATCCCACTTTGAGGGTGTTTGGTAACTTGTGAGTAGTAGCCAACGTACTTGTTCACATCTTCTTGAATGACCCCCATCGATGTTGGAGAGATGACACACTGCAGGTGGTCACGATAGGATGCGGCTCCACATACTCCTTTTGTACGTGATACTCCTTCAAAATTTTCTTCAAATACTTGTTCCCCTTTTGCTCGATGCCGCATATAATATCCATATTTGTGGCCAATCAAGCTTTGACCAACAAGATGTCCTCAAATCTTGAGAATGTCGGACCCCTTGCCTTTGCTGTCTTGGTCTTCTTCTTCTTCTTGCTCGGATTGGGATCAGATGTTGTCCTGATACGTCTCCGTCGTATCTATAATTTTTGATTGTTCCATGCCAATATTATTCAACTTTCATATACTTTTGGCAACTTTTTATACTAATTTTTGGGACTAACATATTGATCTAATGCCCAGTGCCAGTTCTTTTTTGTTGCATGTTTTATGTTTCACAGAAACCCCATATCAAACGGAGTCCAAACGGGATAAAAACGAACGGAGAATTATTTTGGAATATTTGTGATTTTTGGGAAGAAAAATCAATGCGAGACGGTGCCCTAGGGGGCCACGAGGCAGGGGGCACGCTCTAGGGAGGCAGGCGCTCCCTGGACCCTCGTGGGCACCCCGTAAGGCGGCTGATGCTCTTCTTTTTCCGCAAGAAAGCTAATTTTATGAGAAAAATCTCAGCGAAAGATTCACCCCAATCGGAGTTACGGATCTACGGATATAAAAGAAACAGTGAAAGGGCAGAATCCGAGAAAGCAGAAACAGAGAGAGACAGAGAGACAGATCCAATCTCGTAGGGGCTCTCGCCCCTCCCACGCCATGGGAGCCAAGGACCAGAGGGGAAACCCTTCTCCCATCTAGGGAGAAGGTCAAGGAAGAATAAGAAGAAGAAGGGGGGGCTCTCTCTCACCCTTGCTTCCGGTGGCGCCGGGACGCTGCCGGGGGCCATCATCATCACCGCGATCTACACCAACACCTCCATCATCTTCACCAACATCTCCATCACCTTCCCCCATCTATATTCAGCGGTCCACTCTCCCGCAACCCACTGTACCCTCTACTTGAACATGGTGCTTTATGCTTCATATTATTATCCAATGATGTGTTGCCATCCTATGATGTCTGAGTAGATTTTCGTTGTCCTATCGGTGATTGATGAATTGCTATGATTGGTTTGAGTTGCATGTTTTATTATTGGTGCTGTCCTATGGTGCTCTCTGTGTCGCGCAAGCGTGAGGGATCCCCGCTATAGGGTTTGCAATATGGTCATGATTTGCTTATGGTGGGTGGCGTGAGTGACAGAAGCACAGACCTGAGTAAGTGGGTTGTTTGCGTATGGGATAAAGGGGACTTGATACTTTAATGCTATGGTTGGGTTTTACCTTAATGATATTTAGTAGTTGTGGATGCTTGCTAGAGTTCCAATCATAAGTGCATATGATCCAAGAAGAGAAAGTATGTTAGCTTATGCCTCTCCCTCAAATAGAATTGCAATAGTGATTACCGGTCTAGTAACATAGTCAATTGCTTAGGGACAATTTCACACTCCTACCACCACTTTTCCACACTCGCTATATTTACTTTATTGCTTCTTTATCTAAACAACCCCTACTTTTTATTTACATGCTCTTTATTATCTTGCAAACCTATCCAACAACACCTACAAAGTCCTTCTAGTTTCATACTTGTTCTAGGTAAAGCAAACATCAAGCGTGCGTAGAGTTGTATCGGTGGTTGATAGAACTTGAGGGAATATTTTTTCTACCTTTAGCTCCTCGTTGGGTTCGACACTCTTACTTATCGAAAGAGGCTACAATTATCCCCTACACTTGCGGGTTATCAAGACCTTTTTCTGGCGCCGTTGCCGGGGAGTCATAGCGTGGGGTGAATATTCTCATGTGTGCTTGTTTGCTTTATCACTAAGTAATTTTTATTTGTTGTTCTAAGTTGTTCTCTATCTTTAGTTATGGATATGGAACACGAAATACCAAAAAAATAGGTGTACTTGCTGCTCATGGAGATGGGGAACCTCCTAAAACCCTTGATGCTCGTTATGTGAAAGAAATTATGTACTACTTTGGTAATCCTGAGAAAACCCCATTCAATTTTGTTATGGGAGACATGTTGGATCAACGTGAATACTTTAGGGATTATCGCTTGACTCAAAAAGGGAAACTATTATGGGATAAAATTTATATGTTATATTGGTATGCTAGGCAACTATGCTTGAGATATGATTATACTTGTTGCTCTAGGATGAAGTCTCCACACCTTCCCTTTTCATGCAAATTCAATGATAATAAAACCTTGGCTTCTTATGCTAATGGTATCTATGATTACTATGATGTGAAACAAATAGAAGAATTCGTTGCCTTTATGGGTGCTTATGAGATTGAATCTATGTTTAAAGAGTTTGATGATTTTGATGATTTAGTTTATAGACCTGAAAATTTTGCTATACTTAGATATTGCTATGAGAATTATGAATTCAATTCCAAAATTGATGCATTTATTGAGAAAGTCTCAGCTGTCCAAGAAGAGACTAATATTTTGCAGGAAGCTATGGAAGAAGAAATTGATGAAACTGTGAGCCCATTGGATGAAAAAGATGATGAGGAGAGCGAAGAACAAAAGGAGGAAGAGCGGATTAGATACCCGTGCCCACCTTCTAATGAGAGTAACTCTTCAACTCATACATTGTTTAATTCCCCTTCATGCTTACCGAAGGATGATTGCTATGATGATTGTTATGATCCCGTTGATTCTCTTGAAATATCCCTTTTGATGATGCTTGCTATGCTTGTGGCCAAGATGCCAATATGAATTATGCTTATGGAGATGAACTTGCTATAGTTCCTTATGTTAAACATGAAATTGTTGCTATTGCACCCACGCATGATAGTCTTATTATCTTTTTGAATTCTCCAAACTACACTATATCGGAGAAGTTTGTGCTTATTAAGGATTATATTGATGGGTTGCGTTTTACTACTACACATGATGATTTTTATAGATATAATATGCATGTGCTTGCTGCTCCTACTTGCAATTATTATGAGAGAGGAACTATATCTCCACCTCTCTATGTCTCCAATATGATAAAATTGCAAGAAACTGCTTATACTATGCATTGGCCTTTATTTGGTGTGCATGAATTGTTCCTTTATGACATGCCGATGCATAGGAAGAGAGTTAGACTTTGTTGTTGCTTGATATATGTTACTTTGTGCTCACTACTAAATTAAAAATCATTGTTAATTAAAATTGCCGTTGATATACCTTGGGATCCGGGTGGATTCATTACTTGAGCACTATATGCCTAGCTTAATGGATTTAAAGAAAGCGCTGCCAGGGAGACAACCCGGAAGTTTTAGAGAGTCATTTATTTCTGTTGAGTGCTTTCATATAGTCTAAAAACAAAAAAAATAAAGAGGGGAACCCAAAACTTTTCAAAAAGGAAAGTGAAAGTGAGAGAGACAAGCATTGTTGAAGTGGGAGAGCTCCTTGAACTTTGCTCATGATCATGAAAACTTTGTGAATCTTTATTACAGAAACTTTTAAACAAAAATAATTATCCCCTTGTACAATTCCATTGTATTATAAAAATAATGTGCCAAGGTTTGCCTTTAGGATGTTTACAATGCTTGTTGGTTTGTACGGTGCAGGACAGAAACTTTGGCTGTAGTGCACGATTTTAAATTTTTAACTGGAATGTCAAATGGTTTTGATTCTTTTTGAACTGTCTTTCTGTACAAATTGTTTATTTTTCCTAATTTTGGTAGAAATTTTGGGGTACCAGAAGTATTGTGAATGTTCATATTGCTACAGACTGTTCTGTTTTTGATGCATAGTTTGCTTGTTTTGATGAAACTATCAATTTATATCACTGGATTAAGCCATGGAAAAGCTATATTACAGTAGACACAATGCAAAAATAAAATATGAATGGGTTTTGCTACAGTACTTAGAATAGTGATTTGCTTTATTATACTAACGGATCTTACCGAGTTTTCTGTTGAAGTTTTGTGTGGATGAAGTGTCTAATCGAGGAGGTCTCGATATGAGGAAAAGGAAGAGAGGCAAGAGCTCAAGCTTGGGGATGCCCAAGGCACCCCAAGTAAATATTCAAGGAGACTCAAGAGTCTAAGCTTGGGGATGCCCCGGAAGGCATCCCCTCTTTCTTGAACAAGTATCGGTATATTTTCGTATTCGTTTCGTTCATGCGATATGTGCAAGTCTTGGAGCGTCTTTTGCATTTAGTTTTCATTTTTATTTTATGAACCATGCTGGTATGAGATAGTCCTTGGTTGATTTATAGAATGCTCATTGCACCTCACTTAAATCTTTTGAGTATTGCTTTATAGAATGCTTCATGTGCTTCACTTATATCATTTGAAGTTTGGATTGCCTGTTTCTCTTCACATAGAAAACCGCCATTTGTAGAATGCTCTTTTGCTTCACTTATATTTGTTAGAGCGTGGGAATATATTTTGTAGAAATAATTAAACTCTCTTTCTTCAGTTATATCTATTTAGAGAGATAACAGGAATTGGTCATTCACATGGTTAGTCATAAAATCCTACATAAACTTGTAGATCGCTGAATATGATATGTTTGATTCCTTGCAATAGTTTTGCGATATAAAGGAGGTGACATTAGAGTCATGCTAGTGGGTGATCGTGGATTAGTAGAAATACTTGTATCGAGGTTTGTGATTCCCGAAGCATGCACGTATGGTGAACCTCTTTGTGATGAAGTTGGAGCACACTTTTATTTATTGATTGTCTTTCTTATGAGTGGCGGTCGGGGACGAGCGAAGGTATTTTCCTACCAATCTATCCCCCTAGGAGCATGCGCGTAGTACTTTGTTTTCAATGGCTTGTAGATTTTTGCAATAAGTATATGAGTTCTTCATGACTAATGTTGAGTCCATGGATTATACGCACTCTCACCCTTCCACAACTGCTAGCCTTTCTTGTGCCGCGCAACTTTCGCCGGTACCATACACCCACCATATATCTTCTCAAAACAGCCACCATACCTAACTATCATGGCATTTCCATAACCATTCCGAGATATATTGCCATGCAACTTCCATCATCATCATATACATGACTTGAGCATTCATTGTCATATTGCTTTCCAGGACCGTAAGATAGCTAGCATGACATTTTCATGGCTTGTCCGTTTTTTGATGTCATTGCTATGCTAGATCATTGCACATCCCGATACACCGTCGGAGGCATTCATATAGAGTCATATCTTTGTTCTAGATATCGAGTTGTAATATTGAGTTGTAAGTAAATAAAAGTGTGATGATCATCATTATTAGAGCATTGCCCTAGTGAGGAAAGGATGATGGAGCCTATGATTCCACCACAAGTCGGCATGAGATTCTGGACTTTATGAAAAATAAAAGAGGCCAAATAAGCCCAAATAAAAAAGAGAGGCCAAAGAAGCCCACCAAAAAAATGAGAGAAAAAGAGAGAAGGGGCAATGTTACTATCCTTTTACCACACTTGTGCTTCAAAGTAGCACCATGTTCTTCATAGAGAGAGTCTCCTTTGCTTTCACTTTCATATACTAGTGGGAATTTTCATTATAGAACTTGGCTTGTATATTCCGATGATGGGCTTCCTCAAATGCCCGAGGTCTTCATGAGCAAGCAAGTTGGATGCACACCCACTTAGTTTTAGTTTGAGCTTTCATACACTTATAGCTCTTAGTGCATCCGTTGCATGGCAATCCCTACTCACTCACATTGATATCTATTAATGGGCATCTCCATAGCCCGTTGATACGCCTAGTTGATGTGAGACTATCTTCTCCTTTTTGTTTTCTCCACAACCACCATTCTATTCCACATATAGTGCTATGTCCATGGCTCTCGCTCATGTATTGCGTGAAAGTTGAAAAAGTTTGAGACTACTAAAGTATGAAACAATTGCTTGGCTTGTCATCGGGGTTGTGCATGATTAAATACTTTGTGTGATGAAGATAGAGCAACAGTCAGACTATATGATTTTGTAGGGATAACTTTCTTTGGCCATGTTGTTTTGAAAAGACATGATTGCTTTATTAGTACGCTCAAAGTATTATTGTTCTTATGTCAAATGATAGACTATTGCTTTAAATCACTCGTGTCTTAATATTCATGTCATGATTAGACATATGATCAAGATTATGCTAGGTAGCATTCCACATAAAAAATTATCTTTTTATCATTTACCTACTCGAGGACGAGCAGGAATTAAGCTTGGGGATGCTGATACATCTCCGTCGTATCTATAATTTTTGATTGTTCCATGCCAATATTATTCAACTTTCATATACTTTTGGTAACTTTTTATACTAATTTTTGGGACTAACATATTGATCCAGTGCCCAGTGCCAGTTCCTGTTTGTTGCATGTTTTATGTTTCGCAGAAACCCCATATCAAACGGAGTCCAAACGGGATAAAAACGGACGGAGAATTATTTTGGAATATTTGTGATTTTTGGGAAGAAAAATCAACGCGAGACGGTGCCCGAGGGGGCCATGAGGCAGGGGGCGTGCCCTAGGGAGGCAGGCGTGCCCTGGACCCTCCTGGGCACCCGTGAGGTGGTTGATGATCTTCTTTTGCCGCAAGAAAGCTAATTTTAGGAGAAAAATCTGGGCGAAAGATTCACCCCAATCGGAGTTACGAATCTCCGGATATAAAAGAAACGGTGAAAGGGCAGAATCTGAGAAAGCAGAAACAGAGAGAGATAGAGAGACAGATCCAATCTCGGAGGGGCTCTCGCCCCTCCCACGCCATGGGAACCAAGTACCAGAGGGGAAACCCTTCTCCCATCTAGGGAGAAGGTCAAGGAAGAAGAAGAAGAAGGGGGGCTCTCTCTCCCCCTTTCTTCCGGTGGCGCCGGAACACCACCGGGGGCCATCATCATCACCGCGATCTACACCAACACCTACATCATCTTCACCAACATCTCCATCACCTTCCCCCATCTATATTCAGCGGTCCACTCTCGCGCAACCCGATGTACCCTCTACTTGAACATGGTGCTTTATGCTTCATATTATTATCCAATGATGTGTTGCCATCCTATGATGTCTGAGTAGATTTTCGTTGTCCTATTGGTGATTGATGAATTGCTATGATTGGTTTGAGTTGCATGCTTTATTATTAGTGCTGTCCTATGGTGCTCTCCGTGCTGCGCAAGCGTGAGGGATCCCTGCTGTAGGGTTTGCAATATGTTCATGATTTTCTTATGGTGGGTGGCATGAGTGACAGAAGCACAAACCCGAGTAAGTAGGTTGTTTGCGTATGGGATAAAGGGGACTTGATACTTTAATGCTATGGTTGAGTTTTACCTTAATGATCTTTAGTAGTTGCGGATGCTTGCTAGAGTTCCAATCATAAGTGCATATGATCCAACAAGAGAAAGTATGTTAGCTTATGCCTCTCCCTCAAATATAATTGCAATAGTGATTACCAATCTAGTAACATAGTCAATTGCATAGGGACAATTTCACACTCCAACCACCACTTTTCCACACTCGCTATATTTACTTTATTGCTTATTTATCTAAACAGCCCCTACTTTTTATTTACGTGCTCTTCATTATCTTGCAAACCTATCCAACAACACCTACAAAGTGCTTCTAGTTTCATACTTGTTCTAGGTAAAGCGAACGTCAAGCGTGCGTAGAGTTGTATCGGTGGTCGATAGAACTTGAGGGAATATTTGTTCTACCTTTAGCACCTCATTGGGTTCGACACTCTTACTTATCGAAAGAGGCTACAATTATCCTCTACACTTGTGGGTTATCATGTCCCAACTTCAAATCCGGCGGTGGCCTCCAATTCATACTTCATACTCCATTTCAGACAGATCTTCATTGTCATTGATCATGTGCGAAATGAACCAGTGGTCATGCAAAAGTTAGACCGGACCGGAGCAAAGAAAATGTATCAACTCTTGTTCTGTCATTCCGTCAAACATGTTGAGAGCATCCCGGGCATTGCCGGTGCCTGTGCTCATCCACGCCTGAACAAGCTGCGGCGAGTCACAAACGTTGACCTCCGGCATCTGCGTCGGTGGAAAGCTCTCCAGAATGGCCCAGCCGGCTGTCGAATCCTCCCATGTCCCAACGGGGTCGAGCCGCATAATCCGCATCGGCGCTCGGACGGAAGGGGTGCATGGTTCCGGGCGCGGCGGGGCAAACAACTACTCGACCATGTCCGAACCTCCCTATGATGTTGCCGCCGGCTCCCTCTCTCGCTGCTGGCATCGCCGCAACTTTCGGGCGACGTTCTCCACCTTGCAAGACAGAGCAGACAAAGGGACGCCGACCGATGAGGCGGACTGCGTCCCCGTCGTGGCGGTCGGTGTCGGTGTCAGAATCGGCAGATCTCGGGTAGGGGGTCCCAAACTGCGCGTCTAAGGATCGAAGGTAACAAGGAGGCAGGGGACACGGTGTTTACCCAGGTTCGGGCCCTCTTAATGGAGGTAATACCCTACTTCCTGCTTGATTTAATTTGATGAGTATAGGGGTTACAAGAGTTGGTCCACCCCGAGATTGTAATGGCTAAACCCTAGATGTCTAGCCTGGATGATTGTGATCGCCTCTATGGACTAAACCCTCCAGTTTATATAGACACCGGAGGGATCTAGGGTTATACAGAGTCGGTTTACAGAGAAAGGAAGGTACATGATCCGAACGCTAAGCTTGCCATCCACGCAAAGGAGAGTCCTATCTGGACACGGGAAGGTCTTTCTATCCTGTATCTTCATGGCCCGTCAGCCCGGTCCATGTCACATAGGCCGGCTCCCCGAGGACCCCATAGTCCAAGACTCCATCAGTAGCCCCAACCGGGCTTCAATGACGATGTGTTCGGCGTGCAGATTGTCTTCGGCATTGCAAGGCAGGTTCCTTCTCCGAATACTCCAACATAGTCTTCCACGCAAAATAGTTGTATCCGGCTTTATTAAACAAGTATAGCCTTAAGCTATAAGGGCAAAAATATTCGAAGTGAAATAAGTCACGTCCGTAGGCGACTTTTCCGGTGAGGCATTATGTCCTGGCCTTGTTAGTATTCTGAACCGTTTTACAGCCCCGTTTCGCATTTCGAGGCACGACCATTGACACGTCTTCTCAAAGTAGAGATCATGTCCCCTTATCACGGGATTCTTATTAACAGGGGTTTGGGTAATCCAACCGTGGCGTTCACACGTCCCCTTGGGAATAGGCGAGATTTAAGGCTCCAGAGGGGATGCTTAATATCCACTGCCTTTATAAGAAGACAAAGATCCATCTTTTTACTCCATGCCTTCTTCCTCCTCAGCCTATCCGCCATTAGAGCTTCAACACCCAAGTCTCAATACTTTACATCGCCACTAAACACCCCTAGCCATGTCCGAATCTGGAGCGCAGGGCAAGTGGATGGCTTCCTCTGTTACAGAGGAGAGCATCAAGGAGCTCCGGGAAGCTGGGTATTTAGCCACGGACATAGTCCACCGGCTCCCTGCCAAAAAGCATATAATTCCCACTCCGGAGCCTAACAAAATGGTAGTGTTCATCCCCCATTTCCTTCGTGGACTAGGGTTTCCCCTTCATCCTTTCGTCTGTGGCCTCATGTTCTACTATGGGCTAGATTTTCATGATCTAGCCCCAAATTCCTTCCTCAACCTTTCGGCGTTTATCATCGTGTGCGAGGCATTCCTCCGTGTCCCTCCCCACTTTGGCCTATGGCTCAAGGTCTTCAATGTGAAGCCAAAGGTGGTCGAGCGCCAACATGCGGAGTGCGGCGGCGCCATGGTGAGCAAACTCCCCAATGTCACCTGGCCAAAGGGGACCTTTGTGGAGAGCGCCAAAGGATGGCAGCAGGGGTGGTTCTATATCATGGAACCCCGTGACGCCACACGGGCCGCCGCCCGTGAGTTCAAATTTGGGCCCCCGATGCAGCTTACATCCTGGCTCAATAAGGGCCTAGATTGGGAATCGCTTGACGAGATGACGACGCTGGAGAGCCGCGTCAAGGGCATGATAAACAAGAAGACCAGCCTCGCCAGCGTGATCCAGGTGATGCTTTTTCGCCGGATTCTCCCATGTCAACGCCGGACTCAATATATGTGGGAATTCGACCCGGCCGGTCCTCGGACCCTGCAGCGGTTCTTCGTGTTAGGGAACGTAGTAAGTTCAAAAAAATTCCTACGCACACGCAAGATCATGGTGATGCATAGCAACGAGAGGGGAGAGTGTTGTCCACGTACCCTCGTAGACCGAAAGCGGAAGCGTTAGAACAACGCGGTTGATGTAGTCGTAGGTCTTCACGGCCCGACCGATCAAGCACCGAAACTACGATACCTCCGAGTTCTAGCACACGTTCAGCTCAATGACGATCCCCGTACTCCGATCCAGCAGAATGTCGGGGAAGAGTTCCGTCAGCACGACGGTGTGGTGACGATCTTGATGTTCTACTGTCTCAGGGCTTCGCCTAAGCACCACTACAATATTATCGAGGAGGACTATGGTGGAGGGGAGCACCGCACACGACTAAGATATCAAGAGATCAATTGTTGTGTCTAGAGGTGCCCCCTGCCCCCGTATATAAAGGAGCCAGGGGGAGGGGGCATCCGTCCTAGGAGGGGGCGCGCCAAGGGGAGTCCTACTCCCACCGGGAGTAGGACTCCCTCCTTCCTTGTTGGACTAGGAGAAGGGGGAAGGAGGAGGGAGAGAGGAAGGAAAGGGGGGGGGGGCGCCGCCCCCCTCTCCTTGTCCTATTCGGACTCGGGGGAGGGGCGTGCGGCCCAACCCTTGCCTCCTCTCCTCTTCTCCACTAAGGCCCATGTAGGCCCATTAAGCCCCCGGGGGGTTCTGGTAACCCCCCGGTACTCCGGTAAAATCCCAATTTCACCCGGAACACTTCCGACATCCAAACATAGGCTTCCAATATATCAATATTCATGTCTCGACCATTTAGAGACTCCTCGTCATGTTCGTAATCACATCCGGGACTCCGAACAAACTTTGGTACATCAAAACTCATAAACTCATAATATAACTATCATCGATACCTTAATCGTGCGGACCCTACGGGTTTGAGAACTATGTAGACATGACCGAGAACCGTTTCCGGTCAATAACCAATAGCGGAACCTGGATGCTCATATTGGCTCCTACATATTCTACGAAGATCTTTATCGGTCAAACCGCATAACAACATACATTGTTCCCTTTGTCATCGGTATGTTACTTGCCCGGGATTCGATCGTCGGTGTCCTAATACCTAGTTCAATCTCGTTACCGGCAAGTATCTTTACTCGTTACATAATGCATCATTCCATCACTAACTCATTAGCTACATTGCTTGCAAGGCTTATAGTGATGTGCATTACCGAGAGGGCCCAAAGATACCTCTCCGACAATCGGAGTGACAAAACCTAATCTCGAAATACGCCAACTCAACATGTACCTTTGGAGACACCTGTAGAGCTCCTTTATAATCACGCAGTTATGTTGTGACGTTTGGTAGCACACAAAGTGTTCCTCCGGTAAATGGAGTTGCATAATCTCATAGTTGTAGGAACTTGTATAAGTCATGAAGAAAGCAATAGCAACATACTAAACGATCAAGTGCTAAGCTAACGGAATGGAATCACATCATTCTCCTAATGATGTGATCCCGCTAATCAAATGACAACACATGTCTATGGTTAGGAAACATAACCATCTTTGATTAATGAGCTAGTCAAGTAGAGGCATACTAGTGACATTAAGTTTGTCTATGTATTCACACACGTATCATGTTTCCGGTTAATACAATTCTAGCATGAATAATAAACATTTATCATGATATGAGGAAATAAATAATAACTTTATTATTGCCTCTAGGGCATATTTCCGTCAGTCTCCCACTTGCACTAGAGTCAATAATCTAGATTATAAAGTAATGATTCTAACACCCATGGAGTCTTGGTGCTGATCATGTTTTGCTCGTGGAAGAGGCTTAGTCAACGGGTCTGCAACATTCAAATCCATATGTATCTTACAAATCTCTATGTCTCCACCTGGACTTGGTCCCGGATGTAATTGAAGCGTCTCTTGGTGTGCTTAGTCCTCTTGTGAAATCTGGATAACTTTGCCAAGGCAATTGCACCAGTATTGTCATAGAAGATCTTCATTGGTCCCGATGCACTAGGTACGACACCTAGATCGGAAATGAACTCCTTCATCCAAACTCCTTCATTTGCTGCTTCCGAAGCAGCTATGTACTCCGCTTCGCATGTAGATCCCGCCACGACACTTTGTTTAGAACTGCACCAACTAACAGCTCCACCGTTCAATATAAACACGTATCCAGTTTGCGATTTAGAATCGTCCGGATCAGTGTCAAAGCTTGCATCGACGTAACCATTTACGAATAGCTCTTTGTCACCTCCATAAACGAGAAACATATCCTTAGTCCTTTTCAGGTATTTCAGGATATTCTTGACCGCTGTCCACTGATCCACTCCTGGATTACTTTGGTACCTCCCTGCTAAACTTATTGCTAAGCATATATCAGGTCTAGTACACAGCATTGCATACATGATAGAGCCTATGGCTGAAGCATAGGGAACATCTTTCGTTTTCTCTCTATCTTCTGCTGTGGTCGGGCATTGAGTCTGACTCAACTTCACACCTTGTAATACAGGCAAGAACCCTTTCTTTGCCTGATCCATTTTGAACCTTTTCAAAACTTTATCAAGGTATGTGCTTTGTGAAAGTCCAATTAAGGTTCTTGATCTATCTCTATAGATCTTGATGCCCAATATGTAAGCAGCTTCACCGAGGTCTTTCATCGAAAAACTTTTATTCAAGTATCCCTTTATGCTATCCAGAAATTCTACATCATTTCCAATTAACAATATGTCATCTACATATAATATCAGAAATGCTACAGAGCTCCCACTCACTTTCTTGTAAATACAGGCTTCTCCAAAAGTCTGTATAAAACCATATGCTTTGATCACACTATCAAAGCGTTTATTCCAACTCCGAGAGGCTTACACCAATCCATAAATGGATTGCTGGAGCTTGCACACTTTGTTAGCACCTTTTGGATTGACAAAACATTCCGGTTGCATCATATACAACTCTTCTTCCAGAAATCCATTCAGGAATGCAGTTTTGACATCCATTTGCCATATTTCATAATCATAAAATGTGGCAATTGCTAACATGATTCGAACAGACTTAAGCATCGCTACGGGTGAGAAAGTCTCATCGTAGTCAACCCCTTAAACTTGTCGAAAACCTTTCGCAACAAGTCTAGCTTTGTAGACAGTTACATTATCATCAGCGTCAGTCTTCTTCTTGAAGATCCATTTATTCTTGATGGCTTGCTGATCATCAGGCAAGTCAACCAAAGTCCATACTTTGTTCTCATACATGGACCCCATCTTAGATTTCATGGCCTCAAGCCATTTTGCGGAATCTGGGCTCATCATCGCTTCCTCATAGTTCGTAGGTTCGCCATGGTCATGTAACATGACTTCCAGAATAGGATTACCATACCACTCTGGTGAGGATCTTACTCTGGTTGACCTACGAGGTTCGGTAGTAACTTGATCTGAAGTTTCATGATCAATATCATTAGCTTCCTCACTAATTGGTGTAGTTGTCACAGGAACTGGTTCTTGTGATGAACTACTTTCCAATAAGGGAGCAGGTATAGTTACCTCATCAAGTTCTACTTTCCTCCCACTCACTTCTTTCGAGAGAAACTCCTTATCTAGAAAGGATCCGAATTTAGCAACAAAAATCTTGCCCTCAGATCTGTGATAGAAGGTGTACCCAATAGTATCTTTTGGGTATCCTATGAAGACACATTTCTCCGATTTGGGTTCGACCTTATCTGGTTGAAGTTTCTTCACATAAGCGTCGCAACCCCAAACTTTAAGAAACGCCAACTTTGGTTTCTTGCCAAACCACAGTTCATAAGGCGTTGTCTCAACGGATTTTGATGGTGCCCTATTTAACGTGAATGCGGCCGTCTCTAAAGCATAACCCCAAAATGATAGCAGTAAATCAGTAAGAGACATCATAGATCGCACCATATCTAGTAAAGTATGATTACGATGTTCGGACACACCATTTCGTTGTGGTGTTCCGGGTGGCGTGAGTTGTGAAACTATTCCGCATTGCTTCAAATGTAAACCAAACTCGTAACTCAAATATTCTCCTCCATGATCAGATCATAGAATTTTTTTTCTTGTTACGATGATTTTCCACTTCACTTTGAAATTCTTTGAACTTTTCAAATGTTTCAGACTTGTGTTTCATCAAGTAGATATACCCATATCTGCCCAAATCATCTGTGAAGGTAAGAAAATAACGATACCCGCCGCGAGCCTCAATATTCATTGGACCACATACATCAGTATGTATGATTTCCAACAAATCAGTTGCTCGCTCCATAGTTTCGGAGGACGGCGTTTTAGTCATCTTGCCCATGAGGCATGGTTCGCAAGTACCAAGTGATTCATAATCAAGTGATTCCAGGAGTCCATCAGTATGGAGTTTCTTCATGCGCTTTACACCAATATGACCCAAACGGCAGTGCCACAAATAAGTTGCACTATCATTATCAACTCTGCATCTTTTGGCTTCAACATTATGAATATGTGTATCACTACAATCGAGATTTAATAAAAATAGACCACTCTTCAGGGGTGCATGACCATAAAAGATATTACTCATATAAATAGAACAACCATTATTCTCTTATTTAAATGAATAATCGTCTCGCATCAAACAAGATCCAGATATAATGTTCATGCTCAACGCTGGCACCAAATAACAATTATTCAGGTCTAAAACTAATCCCGATGGTAGATGTAGAGGTAGCGTGCCGACCGCGATCACATCGACTTTGGAACCATTTCCCACGCGCATCGTCACCTTGTCCTTAGCCAATATTTGCTTAATCTGTAGTCCCTGTTTCGAGTTGCAAATATTAGCAACAGAACCAGTATCAAATACCCAGGTGCTACTGCGATCATTAGTAAGGTACACATCAATAACATGTATATCACATATACCTTTGTTCACCTTGCCATCCTTCTTATCCGCCAAACACTTGGGGCAGTTCCGCTTCCAGTGTCCAGTCTGCTTGCAGTAGAAGCACTCAGTCTCAGGTTTGGACCAGATTTGGGTTTCTTCTCTTGAGCAGCAACTTGCTTGCTGTTCTTCTTGAAGTTCCCCTTCTTCTTCCCTTTACCCTTTTTCTTGAAACTGGTGGTCTTATTGACCATCAACACTTGATGCTCCTTCTTGATTTCCACCTCCGCAGCCTTTAGCATTGCGAAGAGCTCGAGAATAGTCCTGTCCATCCTTTGCATATTATAGTTCATCACGAAGCTCTTGTAGCTTGGTGGCAGTGATTGAAGAATTTTGTCAATGACACTATCATCAGGAAGATTAACTCCCAGTTGAATCAAGTGATTATTATACCCAGACATTTTGAGTATATGTTCACTGACAGAACTATTCTCCTCCATCTTACAGCTATATAACTTATTGGAGACTTCATATCTCTCAATCCGGGCATTTGCTTGAAATATTAACTTCAACTCCTGGAACATCTCATATGCTCCATGACATTCAAAATGTCGTTGAAGTCCTGGTTCTAAGCTGTAAAGCATGGCACACTGAACTGTCGAGTAGTCATCGGCTTTGCTCTACCAGACGTTCTTAACTTGTCAGTTGCATCTGTAGCAGGCCTGGCACCTAGCAGTGCTTCCAGGACATAATTCTTCTGTGCAGCAATGAGGATAATCCTCAAGTTACGGACCGAGTCCGTGTAATTGCTACCATCATCTTTCAACTTAGCTTTCTCAAGGAACACATTAAAATTCAACGGAACAACAACACGAGCCATCTATCTACAACAAACATAGACAAGCAAAATACTATCAGGTACTAAGTTCATGATAAATTTAAGTTCAATTAATCATATTACTAAAGAACTCCCACTTAGACAGACATCTCACTAGTCATCTAAGTGATCACGTGATCCAAATCAACTAAACCATGTCTGATCATCATGTGAGATGGAGTAGTTTTCAATGGTGAACATCATTATGTTGATCATATCTACTATATGATTCACGTTCGACCTTTCGGTCTCTGTGTTCCGAGGCCATATCTGTATATGCTAGGCTCGTCAAGTTTAACCTGAGTATTCCGCGTGTGCAACTGTTTTGCACCCGTTGTATTTGAACGTAGAGCCTATCACACCCGATCATCACGTGGTGTCTCAGCACGAAGAACTTTCGCAATGGTGCATACTCAGGGAGAACACCTCTTGATAGTTAGCGAGAGATCATATGAAAATGCTACCGTCAATCAAAGCAAGATAAGATGCATAAAGGATAAACATCACATGCAATCAATATAAGTGATATGATATGGCCATCATCATCTTGTGCTTGTGATCTCCATCTCTGAAGCACCGTCGTGATCACCATCGTCACCGGCGCGACACCTTGATCTCCATCGTAGCATCGTTGTCGTTTTACGCCTTCTATTGCTTCTACGACTATCGCTACTGCTTAGTGATAAAGTAAAGAAATTACAGGGCGTTTGCATTTCATACAATAAAGCGACAACCATATGGCTCCTGCCAGTTGCCGATAACTTCGGTTACAAAACATGATCATCTCATACAATAAAATATAGCATCACGTCTTGACCATATCACATCACAACATGCCCTGCAAAAACAAGTTAGACGTCCTCTACTTTGTTGTTGCAAATTTTACGTGGCTGCTACGAGCTGAGCAAGAACCGTTCTTACCTACGCATCAAAACCACAATGATAGTTCATCAAGTTAGTGCTGTTTTAACCTTCGCAAGGACCGGGCGTAGCCACACTCGGTTCAACTAAAGTTGGAGAAACAGACACCCGCCAGCCACCTGTGTGCAAAGCACGTCGGTAGAACCAGTCTCGCGTAAGCGTACGCGTAATGTCGGTCCGGGCCGCTTCATCCAACAATACCGCCGAACCAAAGTATGACATGCTGGTAAGCAGTATGACTTGTATCGCCCACAATTCACTTGTGTTCTACTCATGCATATAACATCTACGCATAAAACCAGGCTCGGATGCCACTGTTAGGGAACGTAGTAATTTCAAAAAAAAATCCTACGCACACGCAAGATCATGGTGATGCATAGCAACAAGAGGGGAGAGTTTTGTCCATGTACCCTCGTAGACCGAAAAGCGGAAGTGTTAGAACAACGCGGTTGATGTAGTTGTATGTCTTCACGGCCCTACCGATCAAGCACCGAAACTACGTCACCTCCGAGTTCTAGCACATGTTCAGCTCAATGATGATCCTCGTACTCCGATCCAGCAGAATGTCAGGGAAGAGTTCCGTCAGCACGATGGCATGGTGATGATCTTGATGTTCTACCGTTGCAGGGCTTCGCCTAAGCACCGCTACAATATTATCGAGGAGGACTATGGTGGAGGGGGGCACCGCACACGGCTAAGAGATCAAGAGATCAATTGTTGTGTCTAGAGGTGCCCCCTGCCCCCGTATATAAAGGAGCCAGGGGGGAGGGGGCGGCCGGCCTAGGAGGGGGCGCGCCAAGGGGAGTCCTACTCCCACCGGGAGTAGGACTCCCTCCTTCCTTGTTGGACTAGGAGAAGGGGGAAGGAGGAGGGAGAGAGGAAGGAAAGGGGGGCGCCGCCCCCCTCTCCTTGTCCTATTCAGACTAGGGGGGAGGGGCGCGCGGCCCAGCCCTTGCCTCCTCTCCTCTTCTCCACTAAGGCCCATGTAGGCCCATTAAGCCCCCGAGGGGTTTCGGTAACCCTCCGGTACTCCGGTAAAATCCCGATTTCACCCGGAACACTTCCGACATCCAAACATAGGCTTCCAATATATCAATCTTCATGTCTCGACCATTTCGAGACTCCTCGTCATGTCCGTAATCACATCCGGGGCTCCGAACAAACTTTGGTACATCAAAACTCATAAACTCATAATATAACTATAATCGAAACCTTAAGCGTGTGGACCCTACGGGTTCGAGAACTATGTAGACATGACCGAGAACCGTTTTCAGTCAATAACCAATAGCGAAACCTGAATGCTCATATTGGCTCCTACATATTCTACGAAGATCTTTATCGGTCAAACCGCATAACAACATACATTGTTCCCTTTGTCATCGTTATGTTACTTGCCCGAGATTCGGTCATCGATATCCTAATACCTAGTTCAATCTCGTTACCGGCAAGTCTCTTTACTTGTTATGTAATGCATCATTCCATAACTAACTCATTAGCTACATTGCTTGCAAGGCTTATATCGATGTGCATTACCGAGAGGGCCCAGAGATACCTCTCTGACAATCGGAGTGACAAAACCTAATCTCGAAATACACCAACTCAACATGTACCTTTGGAGACACCTGTAGAGCTCCTCTATAATCACCCAGTTACGTTGTGACGTTTGGTAGCACACAAAGTGTTCCTCCGGTAAACGAGAGTTGCATAATCTCATAGTTGTAGGAACTTGTATAAGTCATGAAGAAAGCAATAGCAACATACTAAACAATCAAGTGCTAAGCTAACGGAATGGGTCAAGTCAATCACATCATTCTCCTAATGATGTGATCCCGTTAATCAAATGACAACACATGTCTATGGTTAGGAAACATAACCATCTTTGATTAATGAGCTAGTCAAGTAGAGGCATACTAGTGACATTAAGTTTGTCTATGTATTCACACATGTATCGTGTTTCCGGTTAATACAATTCTAGCATGAATAATAAACATTTATCATGATATGAGGAAATAAATAATAACTTTATTATTGCCTCTAGGGCATATTTCCTTCACTTCGGCATGATGCACGAAGACATATGGAAGCTGCTCTTCAAGACTCAAAAGTCGTGGCCGGAGATAACCGAAGACCGCGGCCTTGACTGCGCACGTCCAGCCACTCCCGTATGTTTAATGATAACTTTTATTTGCAAATACAAGGAGTATATTGAACTTTCTGACTCTCACAGGTCTGGACAAAGAAAGCGGAGCAGATCAAATGTCCGGCTCCGCTACCCAAGGACCAGGCTACCCCCTTGCTGACAAAGATGTTGGTTCCGGTGCCGTATCAGGCACCGGAGAAGAAGGCAAAGAAGAAGGGCAAGGAGACCAGAGGTGGCCTCCGTTGTAAGGGTACTTTGGATGCCATGTCCGAAGACTCCGAGACCTCCTCCTCCCATGACGAATATGTAGAGGAGGAAGAGAGTAACTCTCCCCCAAGGGGGGAAGAAGAAAAGGGCGGCTTCCATGAATCTGGAGGTGGAGGCGGCCAAGAAGGTAAAACCCTCCCTCTCGGATGATTCTAAAGCGGATGCCGATGCCATCCCAAAGCGGCACCCCAGGCCGAAGCCCTTGGCTGAATTGTAAGTATCCGAAGACACCGTACACATATCCGATTTTGTGCCTTATTATATTTTAGCATACTAAATTGCCATTATAGCCTGGCTCGCGATCTCCCCCAATGATCATTGTCATCTAGGAACTCGCTAGGGAAGAACGCGATGGAGAGCGAGTCGCCTCCGCAGATCTCTCCACCCACTGCCACGGATAACACCGAAGTGTTGTCCCAGAGAACCTCTCCAGGTCATGGGGAGGTACAGGAGGCCGTGAAGGTGGCGGCAGAGGGTAATTCCTCTATTGCCGAAGAGAGGGGGAAATCAACCCCCATGGAGACCGGCGATGGGGGCAACTCTCAATTCGGCACCCAAACGAATATTATTCCGAAGACCCATGCGATTTCGGAATCGGACCAGCAGCCCTAAGGAAGGGGGTGCGCCGTCTCCACCGGCGTCCTCTATCAATCCGGAGGCGCCGGACACTGATACATCTCCAACGTATCTACTTTTCCAAACACTTTTGCCCTTGTTTTGGACTCTAACTTGCCTGATTTGAATGAAACTAACTCGGATTGACACTGTTTTCAGCAGAACTGCCATGCTGTTGTTTTATGTGTAGAAAACAAAAGTTCTCGGAATGTCCTGAAAATCCACGGAGGCACTTTTTGGAAAATATAAAAAATACTAGCGAAAGAATCAAGACCAGGGGGCCCACACCCTATCCATGAGGGTGGGGGCGCGCCCACCCCCCTGGGCGCGCCCCCCTGTCTTGTGGGCCCCCTGAGGCTCCGCCAACCTCAATTCCAACTCCATATATTCCGTCTCGCGGAGAACAAAAACAGAGAGAAAGTTTCATCACGTTTTATGATACGGAGCCGCCAAGCCCTAATCTCTCTCGGGAGGGTTGATTTGGAGTCCGTTCGGGGCTCCAGAGAGGGGAATTCATCACCGTCGTCATCATCAACCATCCTCCATCACTAATTTCATAATGCTCACCGCCGTGCGTGAGTAATTCCATCGTAGGCTTGCTGGACGGTGATGGGTTGGATGAGATTTACCATGTAATCAAGTTAGTTTTGTTAGGGGTTGATCCCTAGTATCCACTATGTTCTGAGTTTGATGTTGCTCTGACTTTGCTATGCTTAATGCTTGTCACTAGGGCCCGAGTGCCATGATTTCAGATCTGAACCTATTATGTTTTCATGAATATATGTGTGTTCTTGATCCTATCTTGCAAGTCTATAGTCACCTATTATGTGTTATGATCCAACAACCCCGAAGTGACAATAATCGGGATACTTCTCGGTGATGACCGTAGTTTGAGGACTTCATGTATTCATTATGTGCTAATGCTTTGTTCTGGTTTTCTATTAAAAGGAGGCCTTAATATCCCTTAGTTTCCGCTAGGACCCCGCTGCCACGGGAGGGTAGGACAAAAGATGTCATGCAAGTTCTTTTCCATAAGCACATATGACTATATACGGAATACATGCCTACATTACATTGATGAACTGGAGCTAGTTCTTTGTCACCCTATGTTATAGCTATTACATGAGGAATCGCATCCATCATAATTATCCATCACTGATCCAATGCCTACGAGCTTTTCACATCTTGTGTTTAGCTTATTTACTTTTCCGTTGCTATTGTTACAATCACTACAAAACCCAAAAATATTACTTTTGCTACTGTTACCTTTATTATCATACTACTTTGCTACTAATACTTTGCTGCAGATACTAAGTTATCCAGGTGTGGTTGAATTGACAACTCAACTGCTAATACTCAAGAATATTCTTTCGCTCCCCTTGTGTCGAATCAATAAATTTGGGTTGAATACTTTACCCTCGAAAGCTGTTGCGATCCCCTACACTTGTGGGTTATCAGACACTCTGGTGGAAGCGCTTCAGGGCGCTTCCATTATGGAGGAACACCGTACCCTTGTGGGTACGGTGGTTGAAAAGGTTCGTTCCGCTAAAAGCGGATTGAACCAAGCCTATGCCAGCCTGCTAATAGGTTTTGAGGTATGTGAAGCAATATATTTTTGGTTATTTGCAAAAGGAATACCTGCATATAGATAGTAGCCCCTGAGACTCTGTTCGGCGTTCGTGAAGGAAGGCCGAACAGGGGATCGAATAATGCTTTGCAGGAGCTCACATATATGTTAATTTTGATGCACAGGCTTCGATGCAAGCGGCAACCTCGCATGCCGCCGAACTGTCCGAACTAAAGCAGAAGTTGGAGGAAAAGCATATGCAAAAACTTATCTTGAAATGATAAGAGTTCCAATTTATTATCTAACTGAACTTTATGATTATGCTCATAGTTGAGACATCTGAGGTCAAGGCCCTCAAGAGCGTGCTGCCCGAGGCCAAAAAGGAGGCGGGCGAGGAACGAGCGGCCCGTCAAAAGCATGAGGCGAGGTTGGGTGAAGTCCAACAAGAGCTCACTGATGCTATAAGCAAATGTGAGTCCTTGGAGCGCACGGTGTCGGATTGAGACTCCGAACTTGCTACGCTGCTCCAAAGTGTGAAGGAGGCCCGGGTTGAAGCCCAAGGTGCCTGTCGGGAGATCCGAGAAGCCAAGAAGATCGCGGGTAAGGCTTTTAATATGCAGAGCAAATACATAATGAGAAATTACACCTTACTGACACACATTTGGAGTTCTCCAGGAGCGTTTTTGGATCTGCCCCGAAGTGTTGCAGATGCTACAGATTTCTTCCGGGCCGAAGAGGGGAGCTCAACAGAGAAGCTGTTCTGGTCGCAGTACCTTGCGCTAGAGCAGCCCTTGCCCCTCGGTGATCAGTAAAACAGTTGACCGAGCTACATAGGATGGCTGAACTGGCCATGAAGGATGTCATAGTCCGTCTTTGGCCAGCCGAACCAATACCCAATAGCTACTTTGGGCTTGTGAAGTGGTTGGTCGATGCCTGCCCACGGCTTGATGCTATAAAGCGGTCAGTCTGTATCGAAGGTGCCCGGATGGCCTTCGCCCATGTCAAAGTGCAATGGGCGAAGATGAATGCCACCAGTCTTGTAACCGAAGGCCCACCTGCAGGGAAGGAGCATTGTACGCCGGAGAAATATTTCAATGACGTCCTTGAAGGATCCCGCATTACAGAGGGACTGTGTTCGAAGGACATCATTTTTGAATGAATGTATCTGTGCTGCCCAAACTTTGCATAATGAAAACAAAGCGTTTGTGTAATTTAGTATTGTCTCATTTGAAATTACTTATCCTCTGTTGCGGTCGTTTATTAAATCTGAGAGTTGGCCAGTCATCAGCTTCAGCCCCTCGTGTAGATACTACGAGGGTGTTCGGAACAGCACAACAACACCCTTAACCCAAAAACTTGGTCCTTGAAGGAGGTTCTAGTGCGGCGAACCAGGCAATCAGACTATCCGGCTTTATCACTCTCACTTAGCCATAGGAGTTTGACAATAAGATTGTAGGCGCAGCCCCTGGTATTGTTCGGTGATCCGAACTTGGGTGTTGTAGACGCTTGACCAAGTAAAAACCAGTCATTCGTGTGACACGAAGAAAATCACAAGGTATTTATACCGAGTCACCGAATAGCTGACCAGCTCGCGCCGCATCATGACAGTCAGTTTTCGGCTTTCTCTACTGAGGTGTTTATCCGGCTAACCAGAAACACAATCGCAGTAGTTCTCCCTTTACTTCCTTAGCCGAACAATCGGAACATAAGGTAGTAACCACAGGAGCCGGGCAACCCAACTATTGACCCAAGACATGATTCGGAGCCAATGCATATAATGCTAGATTCGGGACGCCAAATTACACTATGAAAGTGTTCAGACTTATGGTAAATTTAAGAAATGTACGTGGCTGAATGGAGCCCCTGGCAATTTAGGTCGTGCCGAGGTGTACATAACAATCAGATGAAAAAACAAGAAGGAATACAGAATAGGGAATAAGCCAGTACCGAATAGTTTGGGCAAAAAACTGTTTCCATTATAGTCTGATTGATACGTCAAAACGTATTTGTATAGATAATGCTATAAGCATCGAGGCTATTTTACATGTAGAGCGAGAGGGAAAGCTGTGTACAGGTACTAGAAAAGGGGATGAGGTGATCTTGAAAGATCCTTTAAATACTCCGCCGTACATTTGCGCTGCTTTTCGCCTTGACGTGTGATCCTTTGAGAGGATTAATGAATAAGTTTTCATAAGGGGCCAGAAAAAGGGGCCCTTGACACCATAGAAAGGTGATGTGGGTTGTAAGGATCCTTAAAAGGAAAAATAAAGTTAAGAAAAAGATAGATGGGGGTCCAGGTACGGTTGAGCCGTATTGTGGACTTTATCTCGATATGCCTCCATCGTTGCCCATGGTATTTTTAGTGCGTAGTGATGAGTGCGCAGTACATACGCCGCTGCTTGGCTGGGGCGAAGACAGAGGCCGGATTGCTAATCGAGCTCCTGACGATATGGACTGTCACTCTGCGGAGTAGTCCGGACACGTTTGACAGGGTCCGGTGGCTTGACTGCCGATGTGGAGTTCGGCTTGATAAGGCCGATCTGCACTTTGCTGCGAGGGCCGCGGTGTGTTCCTCAGTACGGAGGGAGCTATCCATGTTTCCATGGACTATTATAACACCGCGTGGTCTTAGAATTTTGAGTTTTAGATAAGCATAGTGCGGGACCACATTGAAGCAGGCAAACGCAGTTCGTCCGAGCATTGCGTGATAGCCACTTCAGAAGGGACGATGTCGAAGTTCAAGTCTTTGCTTTGGAAGTTGTCCGGCGAACCGAATACTTACTCCAATGTGATTGAGTCCGTGCAGCGGGCCTCTACGCCAGGTATTACTCCTTTAAAGGTAGTTTTGGTGGGTTTGATTCTTGACGAGTCAATACCCATTTTCCAGACTATGTCCTGATAGAGCAGGTTAAGACTGCTGTCGCCGTCCATGAGGACTCTCGTCAGGTGGAATCCATGGATAATTTGGTCAAGGACCAGTGCGGCTGAACCTCCATGACGGATACTGGTCAGATGGTTCCTACGATCAAAAGTGATCGGGCATGCTGACCATGGGTTGAATTTTGGGGTGACTGGCTCTATCGCATAGATGTCCCTTAACGCGTGCTTGCACTCCCTTTTAGGGATGTGAGTAGCGTAAATCATGTTCATTGTCTTGACGTCGGGGGGAAATTTCTTCTGTCCCCCTGTGTTTAGTGGGCGAGGCTCCTTGTCGTCATCCTTGCTGGGCGACCCTTTCCCCGTGTGGTCGGTGTTTAATTTACCGGCCTGTTTAAAGACCCAACAACTTTTGTTGGTATGGTTAGCAGGCTTGTCAGGGGTGCCATGAAGCTGGCAAGGTCGATCGAGTATTCGGTCCAGGCTAGACGATCCGTCTTTGTTTCTTTTGAATGGCCTCTTCTGTTGACCGGGCTTGGAGCCACTGAATCTAGTGTTGATCGTCGTGTCTTCGACATTTTCAGTGTTGCTCCGACGCTTGTTTTTATTGCGTCGGGGCCTGCCGTTTCTGTTCCTTGCTTCAGAAGTGCCAGGATTGCTGGTACTGTTGCTGCTACGGGCAAGCCAGCTATCTTCGCCTGTGCAAAAGCGGGTCATGAGTGATGTGAGGGATGCCATGGACTTTGGCTTTTCTTGGCCGAGGTGTCGGCCAAGCCATTCGTCGTGGATGTTGTGTTTAAAGGCTGCGAGAGGCTCAGCGTCCGGACAATCAACAATTTGGTTCTTTTTGATTAGGAACCGGGTCTAGAATTTTCTGGCTGACTCTCCGGGCTGCTGGACTATGTGACTGAGGTCATCAGCGTCCGGAGGTCAGATATAAGTGCCCTAGAAGTTGTCTCTAAAGGCATCCTCCAGGTCTTCCCAGCTTCCAATAGAGTTTTCTGGGAGGCTATTTAACCAGTGCCGAGCTGGTCCCTTAAGTTTGAGAGGGAGGTATTTGATGGCATGTAGATCGTCACCGCGAGCCATGTGAATGTGGAGAAGAAAATCTTCAATCCATACTGCGGGATCTGTTGTGCCGTCGTATGATTCGATGTTCACAGGTTTAAACCCTTCTGGGAACTGGTACTCCATGACCTCGTTAGTGAAGCATAAGGGTGTGCGGAGCCTCTATATCAGGCCACGTCATGACGTAGTTCGGATGGAGTTGTATGTGGTTTTCAGCCCGGGTAAAGTTGTGCTTGTCGCGCCAGGCTTGATGGTCGTCTTCTCGCGCTGGGGCATGCCCCCTTGATCCATATATTGATCTGGTCTGATCGGCTCTATTAACCAGGTCCTTTCATAGGTCGTAAGTGTATCCTGCAGCTGCTGTCTCTCTGCCTTTATGGCGGGGTGGTGCAGGCTGGTGTTCGGCTTGAGTTGCCGCTCTGTCCCGGCCACGAGGTGGTCGGTCAGCTCCGTCGGCAGCGTTACGCGTGGGCGGTCTAGGCTCTGGGGCCTCGTCGTTGAATTGGGGTAGCAGCTTGCGCTTCGATTAACTCTTGGTTGGGCGTTCGAGGCCGTATTCCTCGGCTGCCAGGACTTCAGTCTATCTGTCATTGAGCAGATCCTGATTAGCTTGAAGCTGCTGCTACTTCTTTTTCAGGCTTCTTGCAGTGGCTATTAGCCGGCGCTTAAAGTGCTCTTGTTCGAAGGGTTCCTCTGGCACGATGAATTCTTTATCGCCGAGGCTCTCGTCTTCTTCGGAGATCGGTACGTAATTGCTATCATCCGAGCCCTTGTTCTCGATGGGATCATCGGGGTTGACTTGCCCCTCCTCCCAATCATCATACTTGGATGTTGGTTCAATAGGGGCTTCCTGATATTCGGCATTATCCCGAGTATTGTTGTCTCCGGTGCCGGTATTGCTGTCTTTTTCGTGCCGCGATTTAGAGGGGCGCCGCTGACGTCGACGCTTTGGTGGTGCCATGGGAGGCTTGTCTTTGAGTGAATCCTTCTCCCTTCTCCGTCATCCTCTTTGGGGGTGTCCATCATGTACACGTCATATGTGGAAGTAGCCGTCCAGCGTCCGGTAAGCGGCGGGTTCTGGCTTTGCTCTTCTCCGGCATCGTCATCCATGTCGTCTATGTCTTCGGAAGCATAGTCAAGCATGTCGGTTAAGTCCTCGACAGTGGCTATGAAGTGGGTGGTGGGTGGGACGTAAGATTCCCCGCTCTCAGCCCCTAGTGCGGGTTGGGCATAATTCAACAGCGATCCTTCTATAATGGCGAGAGATCGCATTAAGTCCAGAGGCTCATTTAGGAGTGAGGTTTGGACAGGGAAGCGAGAATCCCTGGAGCGGGGCGGGACATGAGTTCCCTGGTCAAGCTTGTATAACACAAACCTCAAGAATTTGGAGCTGGTGTATGGAGGTGAGTCCGGTTCGATGGGAATAGAGGGAGCCTGGAGTGATTCCGGGCTGGCCGGTGAAACGACCCCCTCCGTATCTCCGGTGTTGAGCTCTATGGCTGCGGAGAGTCCGGCGGGCTCTAAACTCCTGTCTTCGGACTCGGCGAGGAGTTCCGGATCTAAGACCGGAGCTGCGGTTGAGGCCACGAACCCTTGGAAGATCAAGTCTCCTCAGATATCACCGACGTAGTTTAGGTTTCCGAAACTGATCTGATGACCAGGGGCGTAGATGTCGATCTGCTCTAGATGGCCAACCGAGTTGGCCCGCAGTGCGAAGCCGCCGAATACGAAGATTTGGCCGAGGAGAAAAGTCTCCCTCAGGACAGTATTGTTGTGGATGGTTGATGGGGCCATCGAGCCTTCTGGTGATGACACAGTGGAACTCTCAATGAAAGCACCAATGTCGGTGTTAGAACCGGCAGATCACGGGTAGGGGGTCTCGAACTGTGCGTCTAAGGATCGAAGGTAACAAGGAGGTAGGGGGCGCGGTGTTTACCCAGGTTCGAGCCCTCTTAATGGAGGTAATACCCTACTTCCTGCTTGATTGACTCTGATGAGTATAGGGGTTACAAGAGTTGATCTACCTCAAGATCGTAATGGCTAAACCCTAGATGTCTATCCTGTATGATTGTGATCGCCTCTATGGACTAAACCCTTTGGTTTATATAGACATCGGAGGGATCTAGGGTTATATAGAGTCGGTTTATAGAGAAAGGAAGGTACATGATCCAAACGCTAAGCTTTCCATCCATGCAAAGGAGTGTCCTATCCGGACACGGGGGGGGGGGGGGGGGGTCCTTCTATCTTGTATCTTCACGGCCCATCAGTCCGGTCCATGTCATATAGGCCGGCTCCTCGAGGACCCCATAGTCCAGGACTCCCTTAGTCGGGGACGGGATGGACAACATCTCCGGTGATGGATCGGGAATGGTGGTGAGGATGGGAAGTAAGGTGGAGGAGGCGAGGGCTCGGGTGCGGGAAAGGTTAGAGGAGGAGGAAGGGTTTGGTGGATTTGGTGCAATTTGTGGTGGGGTTAGGCTGTTGGGTTCGACGAGGCGCATGTGCCCGGGTGCCCCCATATCCGCCCAATATTTTGGCTGGATATAAGGGGTGCCAGTCAGCACAGGCATTTGAGGCCCGTTTAAGAGCAAATCCAATGCGCCGACCCAAACGGACGGCGAATTTGTCCCGCTTTTTGTCCGTTTGGGTCGGCCCGGCAGACACCAATGTCCGCTTCCATGTTTGGGTCGGCGCATGCGCCCAACGCTGGCCCGACCCATTTTGACGGCGTGCAAAAAAAAGAATACAAAACATTTTGAAAGTAAAAACAAACATCAATTAAACATTAAAGCCGGCCATGAAGGCGGGCAAGAGTCCACGCGTCCACATCTACATTAATTAACGTAAAAAAGCTAACTACGAGGCGGCACGCTTCCCTAGGCGTCCTTGTCGTTGTCGAGGCTGGTGAGGTCGACAAGCATCGGCACAGGGCCCGCCTAGGGGAACGCCGTGTTCCAGACGACGTTGATGTCGGGCGCGGGTTGTGCTGCCATGGGCTGTGTTGCCACTGGCTGGGTCTGGCGCCTCCTCCTCGGCGTGGCGCTGCTCCTCTTCGGCGTCGCCCTTGAGCATCTTGAGGTATTCGCCATTGCGACGCTCCTCGGCCAGCCGTCACTGGCGCCATTGTTCGAGGTACGCCGCCTCCTGCGCCGGCATCACCCCCATCCACACAGGCAGCATGCTGACTCACTCACGAACTACTCCCGTCCAGGAGTAGCGCTCGACGGGGGCCAGCTCCGGCTTGGCCTTGACCGGGGATAGCGGGGCCACCGACGGCAGGACTGATGACCCACAAGTATAGGGGATCTATCGTAGTCCTTTCGATAAGTAAGAGTGTCGAACCCAACGAGGAGCAGAAGGAAATGACAAGCGGTTTTCAGTAAGGTATTCTCTGCAAGCACTGAAATTATCGGTAATAGATAGTTTTGTGATAAGGTAATTTGTAATGGGTAACAAGCAATAAAAGTAAATAAGGTGCAGTAAGGTGGCCCAATCCTTTTTGTAGCAAAGGATAAGCCTGGACAAACTCTTATATAAAGGAAAACGCTCCCGAGGACACATGGGAATTATTGTCAAGCTAGTTTTCATCACGCTCATATGATTCACGTTCGTTACTTTGATAATTTGATATGTGGGTAGACCGATGCTTGGGTGCAGCCCTTCCTTGGACAAGCATCCCACTTATAATTAACTACTCTCACAAGCATTCGCAACTACGAAAGAAGAATTAAGGTAAACCTAACCATAGCATGAAACATATGGATCCAAATCAGCCCCTTATGTAGCAACGTATAAACTAGGGTTTAAACTTCTGTAACTCTAGCAACGCATCATCTACTTATTACTTCCCAATGCCTTCCCCTAGGCCCAAGTAATGGTGAAGTGTCATGTAGTCGACGTTCACATGACACCACTAGAGGAAAGACAACATACATCTTATCAAAATATCGAACGAATACCAAATTCACATGACTACTCATAGCAAGACTTCTCCCATGTCCTCAGGAACAAACGTAACTACTCACAAATCATATGCATGTTCATAATCAGAGGGGTATTAATATGCATTAAGGATCTAAACACATAATCTTCCACCGAATAAACCAACAAGCATCAACTACAAGGAGTAATCAACACTACTAGAAATCCACACGTACCAATCTGAGGTTTTGAGACAAAGATCGGATACAAGAGATGAACTAGGATTTGAGAGGAGATGGATCTGGTGAAGATGTTGATGGAGATTGACCCCCTCCCGATGAGAGGATCGATGGTGATGATGACGGTGACGATTTCCCCCTCCCAGAGGGATGTTTCCCCGGCAGAACAGCTCCGCCGGAGCCCTAGATTGGTTCCGTCAAGGTTCCGCCTCGAGACATCGGCGCTTCATCCCGAAAGCTTCCTTCTGATTTTTTCCAGGGCAAAAGACTTCATATAGCAAAAGATGGGCACCTGAGGCCTGCCAGGGGCCCCATGAGACAGGGGGCGCGCCCCCACCCTCGTGGCCAGGGTGTGGGCCCCCTCTGATTGATTCTTTCGCCAATATTTTTTATTAATTCCAAAACGTGCCTCCGTGAAGTTTCTGGACTTTTGGAGTTGTGCAGAATAGGTCTCTAATATTTGCTCCTTTTCCAGCCCAGAATTCCAACTGCCGACATTCTCCCTCTTCATGTAAACCTTGTAAAATAAGAGGAAAAGGCATAAGTATTGGGACATAATGTGTAAGAACAACCCATAATGCAATAAATATCAATATCAAAGCATGATGCAAAATGGACGTATCAAGGACGCAGTCACCCACCGCGGAGAGGGCCATGGCCTCTGCCATGGCCGCTTGGTACTCCTCCTCCTCTGCCACCCTGCGTCGCTCCTCCTCCTCGCTCTCCCGGAGGACAGCCGCCATGGCCTCCTGGTAGGCGGCCTCCGCCTCCTGATCCTCGTCGAGGACGACGAGCGGGGGCGGCGGCGAGCTGCGGGCGACTTTGCGGATGCGCGTCTGATACGTCTCCAACGTATCTATAATTTTTGATTGCTCCATGCTACTTTATCTACTGTTTTAGGCAATATTGGGCTTTATTATCCACTTTTATATTATTTTTGGGACTAACCTATTAACCGGAGGCCCAGCCCAGATTTGTTGTTTTATGCCTATTTCAGTGTTTCGAGGAAAAGGAATATCATACGGAGTCAAAACGGAACGAAATCAACTAGAGAAGTTATTTTTGGAAGGAAAGCAAACCAGGGAACTTGGAGTGCACGTCAGGGGAGATACGGGCTGCCCACGAGGGTGGGGGGTGCGCCCACCCACCCTGGGCGCGCCCCCCTGCCTCGTGGGGCCCCCGTAGCTCCTCCGACGTACCCCCTGCACCCATATATATACTCTCATACCCTAAAACTTCCAGAACAGAAGATAGATCGGGAGTTCCGCCGCCGCAAGCCTCTGTAGCCACCAAAAACCTCTCGGGAGCCCGTTCCGGCGCCCTTCCAGAGGGGGATCCCATCACCGGTGGCCATCTTCATCATCCTGGCGCTATCCATGACAAGGAGGGAGTAGTTCACCCTTGAGGCTGAGGGTATGTACCAGTAGCTATGTGTTTGATCTCTCTCTCTCGTGTTCTCTCTTGTGTTCCTCTATGGCACGATCTTGATGTATCCCGAGCTTTGCTATTGTAGTTGGTGTCGGGGGAAACTGATCCACGAACACCTATGGGGCCGGCGGACCGGGCCCCTTTCGGTTCGGTGGGGGGCGGAGATAGCACGAAGAGCGGATCGAGGCGAAGCACACGAGCAGTTTACCCAGCTTCGGAGCTCTCCGGAGAGATAACACTCCTACTGCTGCTTGTCTGGTTGTATTATCTTGTGTTCTTGCTCTCGAGAGAGAGAGCGTGGTGTTTTCTGGGCTATGAATGAATCGAAGTGAACTGTCCGAACCCCTTCTACGTTGCGCATGGGCCTCCTTTTACACGCTAAAGGGGTCACCGACAGGTGGCAACGCAGAGGAGGGTATAAACGTAAAAAGTGAGGTGGTTGGTACAGTTGTTTGTACAGTACACCCTACCTAACCCTGACGGCAGGGGACAAGGGCATTAAAGGCCCGTCTGAGTCGCCCAAACAGTGCAGAAAGGACCGTTAGGGGTGCCACCGTTCGCCACGATGGCGATCTTGTCAGCTTCGCATGCCACTGCGCACCGCTGGCTGCACAGCCTCCCGCCACGCGCGCCTGGAGAGGCCCCTAGAGCGACATGTTGGTGGATGCGCTGGAGCGCGGGCACAGAGTGGCCGCCTGCCGCGGCAAGCGCCTTGCCGCTGTTGTTATCTTGTCGGGTCCGGAAGCTTGTCGCTCTCCGGGCCTCGAGGTACCTTGGTTGGTCTTCCCGGCAATCTCCTCTTGCCGGGGCCTTGTTGCCTTGCCGGAGCGCGTGGCGCGTCGCGGCAAGTTCCTTGGAGTGCCTCGGTTGGCCTTCCCAGCAAGCTCCTCTTGCCGGGGCCTTGTCTCCTGAGCTTAAATACTTTGTTCTTGAATGGCTCCAAGGGAACCATGGAGGATCCTGGCGTTCGCCCGGCAAGCCTTGCCGCAGGGTGCTGCAACTGCCCATGCACAAGTTCGGGGTACTAGGGTACCCCTATTCTAGTACACCGACAGGAGCCCCCGGGCCTGGGCCAGACACGGTGCCGAGCGCTGTTGGGCCAGGCCCAAGATAGGGCACGAGCACACGCGGGCTGGGCCACGCCGAATCTCGCTCCGTATCCAGCGCGCTCTCCCATAACAACACGCGTTGAATACGGCATCGTGGGAGAGATCGTGGGTGGTTGTTTATTTGGAAGGGCGAAAGGTCCGCCCCGTCCCTCTTTATAAGCAGAGGAAACAGGGGCAGTTCGTTCCCCCTCGCTGGTTGCTGCTACTTCATCTTCAAGAAACTCCGCCGCTCCCCCCTTCTTCTCGAAGCCGAGAGAGCAGCGCTCCGCCCCCCATTGCCACCAGCATCACCAACGCCCTCGACCTTCCCCACCACCTCCGCCATGGCTCCGAAAGCCGACAAGGGAAAGGGCGTGAAGTCGGCCGAGGCGCAGCGGCTCGCGGCACTGCGGAAGGAGCGGGCGATCTTCACCCCCCAGCTCGGCGCGAAGGAGCTGAGGGAGTACTTCTTCCTCTTCTGGGCGACGGAGACGCGGGCGCATCCACGCACGAGGGTACTCCCGGCCGCTGCTTCGGAGATGGCTCCAAAGGGGTACCCGTTCTTCGCGCTATTCTTCTACTGCGGGCTCTGCCCGCCCTTCTCAGAGTTCTTCTATGATATTATGAACACATATGGCTTCCGCCTCCTTGACTTCACCCCCAATGCTGTCCTGACCATGGCAGTTTTCGCACATTTGTGCGAAAACTTTGTCGGAGTCCACCCTAGTGTTGCCCTTTTCCGCCACTTCTTCATACCTCGGGTAGAGAGAGGAGAGCCACTTGCCGGAGGGATTGCCTGGATCTCGAGAGTCGGCAAGAAAGAGGCGTACTTGGAGGGTGAGCTTCGCAGCAAGTGGGAGGAGTGGAGAGCGGAGTGGTGCTGGATCATTGAGGAGAATCCGCAGCCCTTCACCGCCGTGCGCCAAGCTCCAATAGTGCGCGGCAATGACTGGAGCAACATGGCCCCGGAAGATGAGAGGCTGAAGATCGCCATCACTAGGATTCTTCGCCTCAGGCTTGCCGAGCTCACTGTAGGTGCTGTCGGGGCAGATTTCCTCCGCCGCTGCATTGCCCCCCTGCAGGAGAGGGGGAGGCCCACGTGGGAATTCAAGAATTCGGCGGACATCATGAGGCTGCGGCCGGGCCTCAACTACAACTTCACCGTCCTGGAGCTGGATGCGATACTTCTGGAGTTGTTCAAACGCGACCCCCAACACCCATTCACACTGCCGAGGGGCGTAGTTCCTTTGTGCAATAACTCTCCGCTTGACCGGATCCGCGCCATGATGCCGTTGTGCGATTCACACGGAATCGTCCGAACTTGGCAAGAGCCTGCGGATGACGTCGTGCGATCGTTCTTCGACACCTTGGAGGAAGTGCCGGTCCACGCTGACGAGCAGAAGAGCCTCACCCGTGACACCACCGACGAGGAGCTGCAGCGCATCGCAACTAGGGCGGAAGAGGTTGCGGCCGCAGCTGCCGCGGGCGCGTTCGGGTTCACTGTGGAGGAGGCGGAGGCTGCAGAGGCGGCAAACCTTGCCGAGCGCGCGGAGTTCATTGGCGAGGAAGAGGTTGCCGGTTCTGAAGCCGAGCCGAGCGAGGCCGGTGAGGAAGAGCCCGAGCCCTCAGAAGGCTTGCCGCAGGCGGAGCCCCCGGCCCCGCCAAGAAGGCGTCTTCGCAGGGCCGCGGACGTAGCGGGGCGGCAGCCGGCTCAACAGCCGCCAAGCCGTGCGACACGCTCTACCGTGGCAAGTCATGTTGCTACGGGAGCACCTCACGCAGCAGCGGCAACTGGAGCGGGATCTTCCCGGGCCACCGCCCCCGCCCCCGCCAAGCGGGCAAGGGATCCTACTCGTCCGCCTCGCCGCACCAGAGGGGAGCCGGACTTTGATCTTTCCGCGCTCAGCTCCGACGAGGAGGAAGAAGAGTAAGCTTCTTTGGTGCTCTTATAGTTCTTCAATCTTGCCGTTTTTATCTTGTATCTGACTTGCTTCAATTTGGACTCCTTTCTTTTCAGGACGCTGGCCCAGAGAGCGGCGAAGAGGGCCAAGGCCGCGGTGATTGTCATCGAGGATGACCCCACCGTGTCAGTAGGTGGTGGGTCCGAGGCCACCTTGACGGACCCGGCAATCACTCCTCAAAGCAGCCCCCAGCGCAGCCCTCAGTGTAAGTTCATAGTTTAGCCTTCTGCTGCCGGGCGCGCTTGAGTGCTTTTTCCTTTGTTGATATCTAGCTTGTTGATTTGTGTAGGAGCAGAGCCGCCACATCAGGAGCGCCCGGAAGCTGGTCCCGAGGTGCCATCTGCTTCGACTACGCCGCCAAGGGAGGGGTTCCCGGTAAGGGAGCGCTCTCCGGCAAGGGAGAACCCTCCGGCAAGGGGCAGCTCTCCGGCAAGGGACGGCACCGTTGATCCTGCGGCGACCGAGGCCGCAACTGCAGATCTTGGCACAGGTAATCCACTTGCCCAGAAACTTTCCCTTGGGTTCTTCTTCTTCTGATTTTCTTCTCTTGGATTTTGGATTGATTTTTCTCCCTTCCTCGTTCTTCAGACCCATCTGCGGCTGAGCCAATGGAGACAGAGGGTGCCGGCGAGGAAGGGGCCGGTGCTGATGAGACCGCCGGCGAGGAGGCCGCCAGGGCTGCCGCTGCAGAAGCCGGCGAGGGGTCGGGCGATCGCACTGACGACCCTGAGGCCGCAGGAGCGCCAGGCGCTGCGCCGACCGCCGATCCCTCTGCCGCTTCTGCGGAGCCGGGCTCCAAGGAGCTCCAGGCCGGCGCCTACTTGAAGGCCGGCGACAATATCTTCATCAAGCTACCCTGGGCGTCGAGCTCCAGGGCGCCGGTCGAGGGGGAAACTTTCGACGGGGAGGTGCTCGCCTCCGCCGGACTGTCGTTGGTTGATGCGCCCGGCAGCAGCAGTGGCGAGCCCGAGGAGGAGCAGCTGCTGTCACTCTACCGCGCCCGGCAAGCCAAACTAGCTTCCCGGGAAGCGCTTGTCTCGAAGGCGGGAGTTGACATGGAGAAGCGCGCGGAGGAGCTCCGGGGCCAAAATCAAGAGGCTCTCCGGTCCCTGGCACAGGAGCGGGAGCGACTCGACGAGGAGCGCACGGCCTTCCTTCTCAAGAAGGCCGAAGCTGAGGAGGAGCAAAGGCTGGCCGCCGAGAAGCAGTCCGCGCGGGAAGGTGAACTAGTGCAGCGGAAGGCCAACCTCGACAGCTACGAGGAAGAGCTCGTCAAGCGTGAGCAAGCACTTGGCGAGGCGCTCAAGGAGGCAAAGGACGCTGCGGCAATTGCAGAGGCCGCCAAGAAAGAGCTGGAGGAGAAGGTGGCGCAGGTGGAGGCCAACATTGGGAAGAGCGGCGAGGAGCTTGCCGCGCTCAAGCATGAGCGTGAGAAGGATGCTGCCGCCCACGGTGAGCTGCAAGGTCTTCTCGCTGAGAGGGGCAAGGAACTCAGCGCCGCCAAGAATTCCAAAGCAGACCTGGAGCTGAAGCTGGCCACGCTGACGCAGACGCTGGAGGCCGCCAAGGAGCGGGAGAAGACCTTGTCGGAGAAGGTCAAGGCTGACGCGGCGCTGCTGGAGAGCATTATAGTTACCCAGAACTCGTTTAGAGACACTGTGGAGCACTGGACCGAGGGTCTGGTGAACATTGCCGCAGTCATCAACGAGGAGCTGGCGCAGCTGGGGATGGAGGACTTTGGGTATCCTTCCGACGAGAGTCTTCAATCCAGCGCCAAGCTCAGCCTGTTCTTCAAGGGCGTGGCGACGGCACTCCAGTGGCTCCGGGAGAGGATACCAAAGCAGCTGGCCGACGAGTCGTGCAAAATCTGTGCCGGGGTTCTCTAGAAGGTGCTGATGAAGGTAGCCTTCCGCAATCCAGGCCTCAGCTTCACCAACGTCCTCAGGTCCTTGCCGCCTGACGCCGATCTGGACGCACTCAAGGCCCTTGTCGCACCCATTGTGGACAAGGTGAGCAAGATCAAGAGAGTTGAGGGCGGACGCGTAGACTAGGCCGCCCATTTCTTCTTTTCCCTTGTCGCTGCTAATCATGTTATGAAAACAGTCTGTTAGAGCTGCGACAAGTTATCTTGTAATATAACTTTATTTCTGTTATCAATTGCTATGTTATTTCCTCTACTAGATTCCTTCCTTTGTATGTTTTTACCCTACGCTTCTAGGGAACTTGTCGGCGCAGGCGCCCGAGCCGCGAGCGCTGAGTGCGGAACTTCAGCAGCCTGCTGGCGGCGCTGCTTCCGACAAGAAACCTTGTCGCGACTAGATGCAGCACGCTTAAGCTGTTGAGCGGACTCGAAACAAAGTAAGGGCGCAACTAGCCACGAGTTGGTTCCTCCGCGCACAGGTTTTCCATACAAAGCAGGGTCGTTCGAGGAAGATAACTCAAAAATTTAAAAAGTGACTGCTCAAACTTTGGCAACTTAGCTTTTCTGTCGTTTGCTTCCCGGCAAGGCAGGACTTCGCTTGAACGACGCCTGGTCCATACCACAATCTTCTCTATCCTCCCCCGGCAAACATGTGTGCGGGGGAACCTTCTTTTCCTTTGTTAAAAAGAAGAAAGAAGAGAAAATAATGATATGGAGCCCTTCGGCTCGTTAGTACTTACCGGATGTAGGTGCTGCACAAAGTGTCAGATAATCGTATGCAAGAAAGAAACTAATGCATGAAATGGACAAGTTGTGCGGAGCACATGGGGTTTTACTTATGCACGGGATCTGCGCCCGGCTTTGTACAAAGGATTACATGCAACAACGGCAAGACTTGTACAAAAGGTGGTTGCCGGAACGGGTTCCGGCAACCGCGCCTTACGGGAAAAACTTACGAAGATGTTCTATGTTCCAGGAGTTGCTCACCGGAATGCCATCTTCGGTCTCAAGGCGGACAGCGCCGGGCCTTGTGACTCGTCTCACCCGATAAGGGCCTTCCCACTTCGGTGTCAACTTGTTGGAATTCTTGGCGGACTGAACACGCCGAAGAACAAGGTCGCCTTCCTCGAAGCTTCTGGCTTTAACTTTGCGGCTATGATAGCGGCGCAAAGCTTGCTGGTATTGAGCAGCTCGTACAGCAGCCTGAAGACGATCTTCCTCAAGGAGCAGCGCGTCGTCTTGTCGCAGCTGTTCTTGCTCAAGCTCATCATAAGCGAGCACTCGAGGTGATCCGTATACGAGTTCCATGGGGAGAACTGCCTCTGCTCCATAGACTAGAGCGAAAGGTGTCTGGCCCGTGGCTCGATTTGGCGTCGTTCTGATCGACCAAAGAACCACCAGCAGCTCCTCGATCCAGTTCCTTGTGCACTTGTGCAGCCTGTCGAAAGTTCTGGTCTTGAGCCCGCGCAGCACTTCAGCATTTGCCCTCTCTGCTTGACCGTTGCTTCTCGGATGAGCAACAGAAGCGAAGCAGACCTTGGCGCCAAGGTCTTGGACGTACTGCATGAAGGTGCGGTTCGTGAATTGCGTGCCGTTGTCGGTGATGATCCTGTTAGGGATCCCGAAACGACAAACAATCGACCTGAAGAACCTGACTGCTGACTGTGCTGTCACCTTCCTCACTAGCTGCACTTCCGGCCACTTTGTGAACTTGTCGATTGCGACGTACAAGTACTCAAAGCCCCCGACAGCTCGGGGGAAGGGGCCGAGGATATCGAGCCCCCAGACCGAAAATGGCCAGGATAAAGGGATCGTCTGGAGAGCTTGAGCTGGCTGGTGTATCTGTTTGGAGTGGAACTGGCACGCTTCACACTTGGTTACTTGTGCAGTTGCATCCTGGAGGGCTGTCGGCCAAAAGAAACCTTGCCGGAAAGCTTTACCGGCAAGTGCTCTTGCACCAATGTGGTGGCCACATATGCCTCCATGTATCTCTGCCAACAACTTGTGTCCATCTTCCCGGCGAATACACTTTAATTTCACACCGTTGAGTCTTCTTCTGTACAGTATGCTATCGACAAACTGGTACATACTTGACTGCCGGGCTACTCTTTCCGCTTCTTCTTGCTCTTCGGGAAGTTCTCCTGTCTGAAGGAAGTGGACAATCTGTTGTGCCCATGCTGGAGCTTGTGGCTCGACAACAAGGACTAAAGGCACATCTGCTGCTGCGGGAACATCCGCTTCCACGGCAAGGACTTGCGGTCCTGCCGGAGCTTGATGTTCCCCGGCAAGCTTTCCGGAGCAAAATTTGTCGGGAGCGTCTGCTTCAACGGAACAAACCATAAGGCTTGCCGGAGCAGACTGCCCCTCAGCCTCCTTGGTGTTGATCTTGGGGACTTTCTTGGCGGCGGCTTCGGGGAGCTCTGCCGGAAAGTAGTCACCAGAAACCAACTTCCTCTTCTTGCTTTGTCCAGTTGATGGTGTTACGGATGGTTGAGTCAACTTAAGCACAAAGATCCCTGGTTCCATAGGTAACTTTAGTGCGGCGCACTTTGACAGGCCATCAGCAATGTCATTCTGAGCTCTTGGGATATGCTCCATTTGTAGGCCATCAAAGTGCTCTTCTAGCTTCCTCACTTCATCAACATATGCTTCCATCAACGGACTCTGGTAGTTCTTGTTCACTTGTCGGACGACAAGCTGTGAGTCACCCCTGACAATGAGCTTCTTGATCCCAAGGTCTGCTGCGATTCTGAGACCGGCAAGCAATCCTTCATACTCTGCAGTATTGTTGGTTGCTTGCTCTTTGGGAAAGTGCATCTGGCCTACGTACTTGAGGTGCTCTCCGGTGGGTGCGACAAGCAGCACGCCTGCACCGGCGCCTTGCAGCAAGAAGGCACCATCAAAGTACATCAGCCACTCTTTGCTTGCCTCTTTGACGGGGATGCTCGTTTCTGGAATTTCTTCATCTGGGGTTGCCTCCACTCTGCTATGAACTCTGCCAATGCTCTGCTTTGGATAGTTGAAGTGCTCTCAAACTTGAAGCCAAAGCTTGATAGTTCCAGCGCCCACTCGACAATCCTGCCTGTTGCTTCTGGATTTTGCAGTATCCTCTTCAGCGGAAAGCGAGTGACGACTGTGATCTCATGTGCTTGGAAGTAATGGCGCAGCTTTCTCGAGGCCATGAGGAGGCCGAAAAGCAACTTCTGCACACCAGAGTACCTTGATCTAGCCCCCTACAGAAGAGAACAGACAAAGTAAACTGGGCGCTGCACCATTCTCTTCGGCATCTTATCATGATCCTGCGCAAACCCCTGTTTGTCGGGACTAGAGCTTGTCGGCGAAGCCCCCTGCTTGTCGCTGGATGGATCTGCCGTGGTTGCTGGCTCATCATCCGCCTCCCTCTCCGCCACTAACGCAGCACTAACCACTTGATTGGTTGCCGCTATATACAGCAGCAACTTCTCTTGCGGCTTAGGTGCGACAAGCGTTGGAGTGGAGGACAGGTATCTCTTCAAGTCCTGCAGCGCAGCCTCCGCTTCCGGAGTCCATTTTACTGGACCTGCCTTTTTCAAAATTTTGAAAAATGGCAGGGCGCGCTCAGCAGATCTAGAGATAAACCTGCTGAGAGCAGCCACGCAACCGGCAAGCCTTCGTACATCCTTGACGCGCTTTGGTGCTTCGATCTGCTCAATGGCCTTGATTTTGTCGGGATTGGCTTCAATTCCCCGCTGAGACACGAAGAACCCGAGAAGCTTGCCGGAGGGGACCCCAAACACGCACTTCTCGGGGTTAAGCTTGAGGTTGATCTTGCGCAAATTTGCAAATGTCTCGTCTAAATCTTGAATCAGGGTCGCCCTGTTCTTGCTCTTGACCACTATGTCATCCATGTAGGCTTCCACATTTCTGTGCATCTGCGGCTCAAAAGCGTAGTGGACTACCCTTGCGAATGTTGAACCAGCATTCTTCAAACCGAAAGGCATCCGTACAAAGCAGTACGTGCCACATGGGTTGATAAATGCGGTTTTCTCTTCATCCTCTTCTGCCATGAAGATCTGATGATATCCTGAGTATGCATCAAGAAATGAAAGCAAATCACATCCGGCTGTGGAGTCAACAATCTGGTCAATACGCGGCAAGGGAAATGGGTCTTTGGGACAAGCTTTATTAACATCAGTGAAGTCAATACAAAGTCTCCATTTCCCGTTAGCCTTGCGCACAACAACAGGATTGGCCAACCACGTGGGATGGAGCACTCCTCTGACAAGGCCTGCTGCTTCCAACTTCTTGATTTCTTCTGCGATGAATTCTTGGCGCTCTACTGCCTGCTTCCTGACTTTCTGCTTGACGGGCCGCGCATGAGGACAAACGGCAAGGTGGTGCTCAATTACTTTCCTGAGAACACCGGGGATATCAGACGGTTGCCACGCAAACACGTCGACATTCGCCCGCAGGAAAGCAACGAGCGCGCTTTCCTATTTGGGGTCAAGAGTGGCGCTGATGGTGAAGGTACCACCAGTGCCGTCCTCCTTGGCGAACACCTTCTTGGTCTCAGGTGGAGCTGCCATTGCCTTCTTACGCTTGCCGGTGGAGCCCGATGGTGCGTCCTCGACGGTAGCGCAGCACTCCGAAGAGGTGCGCTTGCCGGAGTGGGCATCAGAGCTCTTGCCGGACTTGGTCTTCTTCTCCCCCCCGGGAGCTTCAGCGGCAAGTGTCCTACGTTCTGCTGCGGCTGCTGCTTCCCGGTAGATCTTGTCGGCACAGATAAGAGCATCCTTCTTGTCGCCAGGGACAGAGATGACACTTATTGGGCCTGGCATTTTCAGTACGTTGTACGCATAGTGAGAGGCTGCCATGAACTTGGCGAGTGCCGGTCGGCCAAGGATTCCATTGTAAGGCAATGGAAAGTCGACAACGTCAAACGTGACCCTCTCAGTCCTGAAGTTCAGCTCGCTGCCAAATGTTACCGGCAACGTGATCTTTCCCTTTGGCTTGCTCCTTCCCGGGTTGATTCCTTGAAATGTACCGGTCTCTTCGAGCTCGCTGTCAGGGATCTGGAGTTTCTGGAGCACCGCGGAGGAGATCAGGTTCAAGCCGGCCCCGCCGTCAACTAGCATCTTAGTGACCTTGAGGTTGCGGATTGTTGGTGAAACCAGCATCGGCAAGCACCCGACCGCAGTTATGCGATCAGGGTGGTCCTCAATGTCAAAGATGATAGGCGTGCCGGACCATTTCAGAGGCTTGCGTGACTCGACGGGTGGTTCTGCTGCATTAACTTCCCGCACCCACTGCTTAAGCTGGCGGTGCGAGGCATGCAGAGAAGCACCACCGTCAACGCACAGGACCTCTGTGGCTTTCTGGAACTCCTGCTCATCAGTCTCCTCATCATCCATGTCTTCATCGTCGTCGTCACCTTCATCATTGTCGTGGCCGCGAGGAGGTCTGTCTCCTTGCCGCTGCTTAGCTTTGCCGCGGCGTCCTCCTTGGCCGGGATGTTTCTTGCCGGATCCACCAGCTCCTTCCTGGGCCTTCTCCTTGTCGCGCCGCTCGTATTCAGCTTTCTATTGCTCAACAAGCTGTTCGACTTTCTTACAGTTCTGGAGATCATGGCCCTTGGTGCGGTGGATCTTGCAATACTTCTTGTTGGTGCCGTCCTGCTTGTCGGTGACCGCCACCTCCGCGGCAACCTCCTTGCCGGAGTCACCAGCTTTGGCTTCCTTGGCGCCGCCACCGTTGCCGGACTGCTCAACAACTAGCACTTCTTTGCCTTTCCTCCTATTGGTCCGCCGCCGGTTTTTCCTTGTCGGGGCAGCATCTTCACTGTCAGATCCTCCCGCTCCTATATTTTCTCCCGGGAGTCTCCTCCCTTCCTCAGCACGTGCACACTTGTCGGCCAGTGCATATAATTCACTAACGTCCCTGATCTTGCACATCGCCATTTCCTCCCGCATCCTGCGGTTTTGCATGTTCTGATGGAACGCGCTGATCACCGTGGCAGGGTGGACGTCTGGGATGTTGTGCTGCACACTACTGAATCTCTGAATGTACTTGCGCAGGGGCTCTCCTTCCTTCTGGGCGAGCAGATGAAGATCACTCTCCTGGCTATGTGGCTTGTGTCCGCCTGTGAAGGCGCCGACAAACTGATGGCACAGATCAGCCCAAGAGGATATGGAGTTGTCCGGCAAGTGCATGCGCCAGGATCTGATGTTGGGCTTGAGCACCAGCAGGAAGTAGTTGGCAAAGATCTTGTCATCTCGTCCCCCGGCAGCCTGCACCGCAATGGTGTAGATGCTGAGGAACTCCGACGAATGCGTCTTGTCGTCGTACTTCTCCGGTACGTCTGGCTTGAAGTTCTTTGTGCTGGGCCACTGGACTTGCCACAGCTCACGAGTGAACGCAGGGCAACCTACCGCGTACGGCAGATCGCCTGGTTCCCCTGGCGCATGCATGTCAACAGAGGGCCCAGCGCGCTTGTCGGATTGACGTCACGCTTCTCTTTGGCGCTCGATGCGGGTTCGAGCGTCTTCTTGTTGTCGATCATGAAGAACTTGGCGCTGATCGCGACGAGCTCGTGGATCCGAAGATGCAGTGGAGTCGCTGTCGAGGTGGATCTGGCGAGTCGGCGATCTTGGCCTTCGGGGCGGTGATTGCATGGTAGTTGCACCTCCGCCCGTTTCGTCGCCACCGGCTCGCGTCCGGCAACCCTACCGCGGCGGCGACGCGCTCGGCCGCCGTGGAGTGTCGCCGTTGGCGTAGCCGATGAGACTCTGAATGGTGGCCCTCCATTCGTCGATCTTGTCTGACGTCGGAGGGTAATCTAGGAGAAGTTGAGCTCGTGCCAAAGCTTCTGCTGGAGTGGTGGGTGGCAGTGGCGGACGGCACGAGGAGCGGGACGTGCTCGAACTTCTAACTATGTTAGAAGGAGCAGTATCCCGCCCAGGCGACCGTGCCCCGCTCATGCCAGCACGCTGGCGTGCTTGCTGGTCTTGAGCGCCCCGAGATCCACCAGCTTGGTCTTGGCCTATCATGTGTATGGCACAGCAAGTGCCATGATGCTGTTGGTCTTGCGCCTCTTGAGAGTGGCAGGTGACATGTACAGTCGCCGAGGTTTGTGCAGCCTTGTCCTTGGACTTGGCAGCATCATGAGCTTCTTCATCAACGTCCATTCTTCCGCCGGCGTCCATTCCACCACCCGTTTGCTCCAGCGGTGGCAGAAGTGACGTGGACGGAGCGGCTGCCGCCGAAGTCTTCTTCTTCGGTGGCATGTTGATGAAGGGAATGAAGATCTAGCTCGCGTGAATGCCGGATCGGATTCACACAATCTCGACGCCCCCCTACCTGGCGCGCCAAAGATGTCGGGGGAAACTGATCCACGAACACCTATGGGGCCGGCGGACCGGGCCCCTTTCGGTTCGGTGGGGGGCGGAGATAGCACGAAGAGCGGATCGAGGCGAAGCACACGAGCAGTTTACCCAGCTTCGGAGCTCTCCGGAGAGATAACACTCCTACTGCTGCTTGTCTGGTTGTATTATCTTGTGTTCTTGCTCTCGAGAGAGAGCGTGGTGTTTTCTGGGCTATGAATGAATCGAAGCGAACTGTCCGAACCCCTTCTACGTTGCGCATGGGCCTCCTTTTATACGCTAAAGGGGTCACCGACAGGTGGCAACGCAGAGGAGGGTATAAACATAAAAAGTGAGGTGGTTGGTACAGTTGTTTGTACAGTGCACCCTACCTAACCCTGACGGCAGGGGACAAGGGCATTAAAGGCCCGTCTGAGTCGCCCAAATAGTGCAGAAAGGACCGTTAGGGGTGCCACCGTTCGCCATGATGGCGATCTTGTTAGCTTCGCATGCCACTGCGCACTGCTGGCTGCACAGCCTCCTGCCACGCGCGCCTGGAGAGGCCCCCAGAGCGACACGTTGGTGGATGCGTTGGAGCGCGGGCACAGAGTGGCCGCCTGCCGCGGCAAGCGCCTTGCCGCTGTTGTTATCTTGTCGGGTCCGGAAGCTTGTCGCTCTCCGGGCCTCGAGGTACCTTGGTTGGTCTTCCCGGCAAGCTCCTCTTGCCGGGGCCTTGTTGCCTTGCCGGAGCGCGTGGCGCGTCGCGGCAAGTTCCTTGGAGTGCCTCGGTTGGCCTTCCCGGCAAGCTCCTCTTGCCGGGGCCTTGTCTCCTGAGCTTAAATACTTTGTTCTTGAATGGCTCCAAGGGAACCATGGAGGATCCTGGCGTTCGCCTGGCAAGCCTTGCCGCGGGGTGCTGCAACTGCCCGTGCACAAGTTCGGGGTACTAGGGTACCCCTATTCTAGTACACCGACAGTTGGATCTTATGATGTTTCTCGCCCTCTACTCTCTTGTGATGAATTGAGTTTCCCCTTTGAAGTTATCTTATCGGATTGAGTCTTTTATGAGAACACTTGATGTATGTCTTGCCGTGTTTATCTGTGGTGACAATGGGATATCATGTGCCACTTGATGTATGTTTTGGTGACCAACTTGCGGGTTCCTCCCATGAACCTATGCATAGGGGTTGGCGCACGTTCTTGACTCTCCGGTAGAAACTTTGGGGCACTCTTTGAAGTACTTTTATGTTGGTTGGATGAATCTGAGATTGTGTGATGCATATCGTATAATCGTGCCCACAGATACTTGAGGTGACAATGGAGTATCTAGGTGACATTAGGGTTTTGGTTGATTTGTGTCTTAAGGTGTTATTCTAGTACGAACTCTTTTATAGATTGATCTGAAAGAATAACTTTGAGGTGGTTTCATACCCTACCATAATCTCTACGTTTGTTCTCCGCTATTAGTGGCTTTGGAGTGACTCTTTGTTGCATGTTGAGGGCTTGTTATATGATCTTTCTATGTTATTATTGTTGAGAGAACTTGCACTAGTGAAAGTATGAACCCTAGGCCTTGTTTCCTACCATTGCAATACCGTTTACGCTCACTTTTACCACTTGTTACCTTGCTGTTTTTATATTTTCAGATTACAAAAACCTATATCTACTATTTATTTTGCACTTGTATCACCATCTCTTCGCCGAACTAGTGCACCTATACAATTTACCATTGTGTTGGGTGTGTTGGGGACACAAGAGACTTTTTGTTATTTGGTTGCAGGGTTGTTTGAGAGAGACCATCTTCATCCTACGCCTCCTACGAATTGATAAACCTTAGGTCATCCACTTGAGGGAAATTTGCTACTGTCCTACAAACCTGTGCACTTGCAGGCCCAACAACGTCTACAAGAAGAAGGTTGTGTAGTAGACATGAAGCTCTTTTCTGGCACCGTTGCCGGGGAGGTGAGTGCTTGAAGGTATATCTTTAGATCTTGCAATCGAATCTTTTTGTTTATTGCTTTAGCACTAGTTAGTCTGTATAAGAAAATTACAAAAAAATGGAGTTAAGTTTGTCTCATACGCTTCATCTTTTTAATATCTTTCATGAGTATGATGGAAAGGATAATTGTGCTCAAGTGCTAGAAGAAGAAATCTCTAAATTGTTTGGCACTAAATATTTGAATGATGAGCATGATTGCAATGTTGTTAGTACGAATTCTTTGAATATCCATGATGCTAATGATGATTGCACTAGTTATGATGAAAATGCCTCCTATAAGCATGTCAATTTTTGTGGAGTGCATTGGGCTTGCAAGGACACACCAAATAGGGAAGATAGATATTGCAAGAGGCATAAGTACTTAGAAACTTAATGATTGCAAGAAAGGCTAGATGCATGTGCTAAAAATTTATTTTTTCTTAGCCATACTTGTGAACTTTGCAATGAACGTGATCATTTTAGTACCCAATGCAAATTGTTTCATGATCGTATCGTGTCCAAAAATTGTGATGACTTGATTTCCCTTGCACATCATAATGAGCTTAGTTTGCTCTGGGGTTATGAAGAAATAAAACGTATAACTAAGATTATTCCAGAATTTGCCCTTGATAGAATTCTTCATTTTGATCTAGAAGAAATTTATATGTATTGTGTGGTGAATTGCATCGAAAATCCTTATATTGCCAATTACTTAAAGAAAACAAAGCAAATGGAAGATGATGAGAATACTAATAAAAGGGAAGAGGCTTCCCAATCTCCTCCTATTATTTCTTATGATCAATCAGGTAACGAGGAGGAGCTTTCTATTCAACCAATCTCATCAATAAGGAGCTCAAAGAGGAAGGTTGAACCCACACATAATGTGAAGAAAAAGAAGAAAAGAAGGAGCAACAAAGGTAGAAAGGTATCCCTCCCAAATGATGTTGCTCCTACTACTCATTGTGATGATGATAATTGCTATACTATTGGTGCTATCAATATTTTTAATGATGAGAGTGATTATGCTTATGATATGAAAGGGCCCAAGCTTGGGGAAGCTATGTTTGATTGGGATGAAATATTTGAGAATATATTTGCTGGAATTAATGTTTGTCCCAAGCTTGGGGATGCTATGTTTAATGAAGATAATATTTTTAGCATCCCAAGTTTTGATATGCAAAGTTGTTATGATGATAGCATGCCTCCTACTTATAATGGTTATATTGATGAAAGTGGGTTTGGAAGAGTGTCAAATTTAGGAATTAGTGATCCCACTATTTTGGAGGATGTTGAATCTTATTGTGATGAATACGAAAGTGGATTTGGAAGAGTGTCAACTTTATTTAGTGATTCCACTATCTTGGGAGAGGTTTCAATCGATTATGACGAGAACGAAGTTGCTACTTATGATGATTATTGTGATGAAACTTATGCTATAAAAAGTAGTGATGATTATATTTACAAATCTTGTCATAATTATGATTACCCTTTTTCTGAACATTACTCTTTTAATGTGGAAACATTTTTTAGTGTTCAAGTCTCTTATGATACTCCCACTATTCCGAATGAGAAGAATTTTGCTTATGTGGAGAGTAGTAAATTTTCTATGCTTGTAGATCATGAAAAGAATGCTTTAGGTGCTAGTTATATTGTTGAATTTATTCATGATGCTACTGAAAATTATTATGAGGGAGGAACATATGCTTGTAGGAATTGCAATAATATCAAGTTTCCTCTCTATGTGCTTCAAGTTTTGAAGCTATGCTTGTTTTACCTTCCTATGCTAGTTGATTATCATTCTCATAAGTTGTTTGCTCACAAAATCCATATGCACAGGAAGTGGGTTAGACTTAAATGTGCTAGTCATATGCTTCATGATGCTCCCGTTATATTTCAATTCTTATCTTTTATGTGAGCATCATTGTCATCATCATGCCTAGCTAAAAGGCATTAAAGAAAAGCGCTTGTTGGGAGACAACCCAATATTTATCCTTACTGTTTTTGTGTGTTCACATGATTATGATACTGTAGTAATCATGTTTGATAGCTTTTGTTTCAATAAAGTGCCAAGTAAGACCTTTAGGATGGCTTACGGTGATAGTTGTGTTGATCCTGCTGAAAATCAGAAACTTTTGCACCCAGTAAATTAGTTTTATTAATTCACAGAAACGTGCTTATGATCTGATTCTTTTTGATCTGGATTGGTACACGAATTTCTTAGGACTTCCTAATTTGGTAGAATGTTTGGAGTTCCAAAAGTATACGTTTGATACAGATTACTACAGACTGTTCTGTTTTTGACGGATTCTGTTTTCATTGTGTTATTTGCTTATTTTGATGAATCTATGAGTAGTATCGGAGGGTATGAACCATAGATAAGTTGGAATACAGTAGATATTACACCAGTATGAATTTAGAATGAGTTCATTACAGTACCTAAGTGATTGTTTTATTTTCTTATACTAACGGAGCTTACGAGTTTTCTGTTGAGTTTTGTGTTGTGAAGTTTTCAAGTTTTGGGTAAAGATTCAATGGACCATGGAATAAGGAGTGACAAAGAGCCTAAGCTTGTGTATGCCCATGGCACTCCAAGATATTCAAGGATAACCAAGAGCCTAAGCTTGGGGATGCCCCGGAAGGCATCCCCTCTTTCGCCTTTGTTCATCGGTAACTTTACTTGGAGCTATATTTTTATTCACCACATGATATGTGTTTTGCTTGGAGCGTCATTTACTCTTGTTAGTATTTGCTTGCTGTTATTTAGATTAATGTTTTGCATCTTTAGTTTCAATAAAAAAAAGTCAAGGATAGCCTTTTCCATGCTTATTTTGCTAGTATGCATGTTACTGTTTGAAAACAGAAAGTTTATCGCTGTTACAAAAATTTCCTAGAAAAGTCAGAGAATGGTCTAATGTTGAATCTTTTTGAATATTGAGCTCTGATAAATTTATTACAGTGGGAATTTTAGTTCATAATTTTTGGAGGTAGGGAAGTATTGATACTCTTGTATTCTTTACAGACTGTACTGTTTTGGCAGATTGCTGTTATGGTTGCATTGTTTGCATATGTTTGCTTGTTTAATGATTCTATTTGAAGATAGGAGTATTAAATATGTGGAGGCATTTAGTATTCAATGTTGAATAATAATTTTAGTGATTTGGTACAGTAGAAAATGATAAGGTTTTGCACTGGTTTATACTAACCCATCTCACGAGTTCTTGTTGAGTTTGTTGTGAATGAAGCTTTTGATAAAAAGAGAAACCATGATATGAGAGGAATTAAGGAGACACAAAAGTTCAAGCTTGGGGATGCCCAAGGCACCCCAAGATAATATTTCAAGAAGTCTCAAGCATCTAAGCTTGGGGATGCCCCGGTAGGCATCCTACCTTTCTTCTTCAACAACTATCAGTTAGTATCAGTTGAGCCTAAGTTTTTGCTTCTTCACATGAGTTGTGCTATCCTTGCATTGTAGTTTCCTTTAGCTTTGCTTTCTGTTTGAATAAAGTATCTAGATCTGAAATTATTAAATGGGAGAGTCTTCACATAGTTGCAAAATTATTCAACTACTCATTGATGTTCACTTATATCTTTCGAAGTAGTTTGTCTTTTGCTCTAGTGCTTCACTTATATCTTTTAGAGCACGGTGGTAGTTTTATTTTTAAGAAATAGATGAACTCTCATGCTTCACTTATATTATTTTGAGAGTCGTTAATAGCATGGTAATTTGCTTAATATTAATATACTTGGTATTCAAGATATGTGAAGCTTTCTTTTTGAGTGAATTGAATACTAAGATAAGTTTGATGCTTGATAATTGTTTTGAGATATGGAGGTAATAATATCAAAGTCGTGCTAGTTGAGTAATTATGAATTTGACGAATGCTTGTGTTGAAGTTTGCAAGTCCCGTAGCATGCACGTATGGTTAAAGTTGTGTAACAAATTTGAAACATGAAGTGTACCTGGCTTGTGCATCCTTATGAGTGGCAGTCGGGGACGAGCGATGGTCTTTTCCTACCAATCTATCCCCCTAGGAGCATGCGCGTAGTACTTGATTTTTGATGACTTCTAATTTTTTGCAATAAGTATATGAGTTCTTTTGACTAATGTTGAGTCCATGGATTATACGCACTTTTACCTTTCCACCTTTGCTAGCCTCTTCGGTACCGTGCATTGCCTTTTCTCACCTTGAGAGTTGGTGCAAACTTCGCCGGTGCATCCAAACCCCGTGATACAATACGCTCTATCACACATAAACCTCCTTATATTTTCCTCAAAACAGCCACCATACCTACCTATCATGTCATTTCCATAGTCATTCCGAGATATATTGCAATGCAACTTCCATCATCATCATGACATACATTACTTTTGTCATATTGCCATTGCATGATCATGAAGTTGACATCGTATTTGTGGCAAAGCCACCATGCATTATTTTTTATACATGTCACTCTTGATTCATTGCACCATCCCGGTACACCGCCGGAGGCATTCATATAGAGTCATATCTTGTTCTAAGTTTCGAGTTGTAATCCTTATGTTGTAATCAATAGAAGTGTGATGATCATCATTATTAGAGCATTGCCCAAAAAAAAGAGAAAGGCCAAAAGAAAAAAAATAAAGGCCCAAAAATATATATATAAATAAAGGGGCAATGCTACTATCTCTTTTTTTCACACTTGTGCTTCAAAGTAGCACCTTGTCCTTCATGTAGTGAGTCTCATATATTGTGCTTCAAAGTAGCACCTTGTTCTTCATGTAGTGAGTCTCATAAGTTGTCTTTTTATACTAGTGGGAATTTTTCATTATAGAACTTGGCTTGTATATTCCTACGATGGGCTTCCTCAAATGCCCTAGGTCTTCATGAGCAAGCGAGTTGGATGCACACCCACTAGTTTTCTTTTGTTGAGCATTCATAGCTCTAGTGCATCCGTTGCATGGCAATCCCTACTCCTCATGTTGACATCAATTGATGGGCATCTCCATAGCCCGTTGATTAGCCTCGTCAATGTGAGACTTTCTCCTTTTTTGTCTTCTCCACACAATCCCCATCATCATATTCTATTCCACCCATAGTGCTATATCCATGGCTCACGCTCATGTATTGCGTGAAGGTTGAAAAAGTTTGAGATTATTTAAGTATGAAACAATTGCTTGGCTTGTCATCGGGGGTATAGAAGTTGGGAACATCTTTGTGTGACGAAAATGAAGCATAGCCTAACTATATGATTTTGTAGGGATGAACTTTCTTTTGCCATGTTATTTTGAGAAGACATGATTGCTTTGATTAGTATGCTTGAAGTATTATTATTTTTGTGTCAATATGAACTTTTGTCTTGAATCTTTCGGATCTGAATATTCATATCACAAGTAAGAAGAATTACATTGAAATCATGCCAAAGTATCACTCCGCATCAAAAATTCTGTTTTTATCATTTACCTACTCGAGGACGAGCAGGAATTAAGCTTGGGGATGCTTGATACGTCTCCAACGTATCTATAATTTTTTATTGCTCCATGCTACTTTATCTACTGTTTTAGGCAATATTGGGCTTTATTATTCACTTTTATATTATTTTTGGGACTAACCTATTAACTGGAGGCCCAACCCAGATTTGTTGTTTTATGCCTATTTCAGTGTTTCGAGGAAAAGGAATATCAGACGGAGTCAAAACGGAACGAAATCAACTGGAGAAGTTATTTTTTGGAAGGAAAGCAACCCAGGAAACTTGGAGTGCACGTCAGGGGAGATACGGGCTGCCCACGAGGGTGGGGGGCGTGCCCACCCACCCCGGGCGCGCCCCTTGCCTCGTGGGGCCCCCATAGCTCCTCCGACGTACCCCCTGCACCCATATATACTCTCGTACCCTAAAACTTCCAGAACAGAAGATAGATCGGGAGTTCCGCCGCCGCAAGCCTCTGTAGCCACCAAAAACCTCTCGGGAGCCCGTTCCGGCGCCCTGCCGGAGGAGGATCCCATCACCGGTGGCCATCTTCATCATCCCGGTGCTATCCATGACGAGGAGGGAGTAGTTCACCCTCGAGGCCGAGGGTATGTACCAGTAGCTATGTGTTTGATCTCTCTCTCTCGTGTTCTCTCTATGGCACGATCTTGATGTATCCCGAGCTTTGCTATTGTAGTTGGATCTTATGATTTTTCTCCCCCGCTACTCTCTTGTGATGAATTGAGTTTCCCCTTTGAAGTTATCTTATCGGATTGAGTCTTTTATGAGAACACTTGATGTATGTCTTGCCGTGTTTATCTGTGGTGACAATGGGATATCATGTGCCACTTGCTGTGTGTTTTGGTGACCAACTTGCGGGTTCCGCCCATGAACCTATGCATAGGGGTTGGCACACGTTCTTGACTCTCCGGTAGAAACTTTGGGGCACTCTTTGAAGTACTTTTATGTTGGTTGGATGAATCTGAGATTGTGTGATGCATATCATATAATTATACCCATGGATACTTGAGGTGACAGTGGAGTATCTAGGTGACATTAGGGTTTTGGTTGATTTGTGTCTTAAGGTGTTATTCTAGTACGAACTCTTTTATAGATTGATCCGAAAGAATAACTTTGAGGTGGTTTCGTACCCTACCATAATCTTTACGTTTGATCTTCGCTATTAGTGGCTTTGGAGTGACTCTTTGTTGCATGTTGAGGGCTTCTTATATGATCTTTCTATGTTATTATTGTTGAGAGAACTTGCACTAGTGAAAGTATGAACCCTAGGCCTTGTTTCCTATCATTGCAATATCATTTACGCTCACTTTTACCACTTGTTACCTTGCTGTTTTTATATTTTCAGATTACAAAAACCTATATCTACTATTTATTTTGCACTTGTATCACCATCTCTTCGCCGAACTAGTGCACCTATATAATTTACCATTGTATTGGGTGTGTTGGGGACACAAAAGACTTTTTGTTATTTGGTTGCAGGGTTGTTTGAGAGAGACCATCTTCATCTTACGCCTCCTACGGATTGATAAACCTTAGGTCATCAACTTGAGGGAAATTTGCTACTGTCCTACAAACCTGTGCACTTGCAGGCCCAACAACGTCTACAAGAAGAAGGTTGTGTAGTAGACATCAGCGTCGCCTCGACTCCTCGTGCCCGAAGGCGAACCAACAACCCAGTTGGGCGAGTCGAAGGCGTACGCGGCATCGTTGTGCTGCTCCGGCGTCAGCAGCGCCCGGCGTCGCCGTACCTCCTCCGCGTGCGCCCTGGCCGACCGTGGCGCCGGCGGCACCAAGATCCTCTCCGGATCCAAATGTCAGTCGTGCGGCAGGGTCATGTCCGGGTAGGAAGAGGGACACGTGCTGCCAGTGCCACTCCGCCTGGTACACTGGCACACTGACGCGCTGCCTCGGCCGGCGAGAAGGCGCCGACGGAGGCGAGGGAAGGCGGAGGAGAGGGGTGGACGGGGCCTTGACCTTGGCTTTGCCGGAGCCGGAGCTGAGAAGGAGCGCGAGGCATCCGCTTCCCGTCCGCGCCAACGTATTTCGGCCGCAAATGCGTCTGCGCAAACGCGAAGCGGACACGTTTTGGGTTTGGGTTAACGCGTTGGGCCTTCACATTTGTCCACAACGAAGCAAACATTTTGAATCGCTGCATTGAAGTTGCTCTAATAAAAAGCCGGTCCGGATCGAAATTTCGTGATCGATCAGTGACCGGGCGACCCGCCCCGCTGTAGATGGTCTAAAGGCCAGACGGCAGCAAAAGGGAGTACGCGAGGGAGGCGTCAACGGACTACTAAAGCGGAAAAGGTAAAGGAAATCTACCACCAACGCAGTGGGCAGTAACGTTGGTGGTCGTACGTGAACGTACCAAAGTGCGAAAGGCACCACACCATAGACCAGAGAACTCGAGAGTAGAGCGCCCACTGATTATAAGTCCCCACAGCGGACCCCACTGATCATAAGTCCACTATGCAGTCAACGCAATGCTTTGGGCAGTACGTACTACTAGTACTACACAAGTACAGTACTGGTAGTAGTACACGTCGAGTATAATGCCGTGTTGCTCTTACTCCAATAGTAGTTGCCATCATGAGATAAATCAAGTTGGATTTGGGGGAGAGCACGCAGGTCTATGTAGATAGGAGTACATTGGACGTACAGCCAGATGTCCGGCACAAGATCCCGCATCTCGCTGGAAGCAATATATATAACTAATTTTTTTTCTCGAATACGGACAAGTGTGCGTACTATATATATTAAAAAAAGGATGGGGTAAAGAGCCCCTCCACGTTGGTAGTTACATATTACATAACCCCAACTTCACCCACAAAAGATCTAAGACTAACTCCTCCCGCTCGCCCACCTTTCCAGTGCCAAGAAGATTGGCTCGACGTCCCTTTGAAGAGGTTCGCTCTCTTCCAGGTTCTACCCTCAAGAATTATCCTACGTAGTACATGCGAGCTCGAAGGCATGGCACCATCGAAAACTATGGCATTTCGGTGCTTCCATAACTCCCATATGCCAAGGATCAGCAAGGCCCGGATGTCCCTTGCCCCCATCGTCGTGTCCACTTTTGTGAAGCATCATTCTTGTAGCTTTGTATCCGCATTCGGTATCCACTCTGGTCGATTCATTGCTAGGCAAACTCCTGTCCAGATTTGTCTCGTGAATACACATCCAGTGAGCAAATGATTGATGGTCTCTTCCTCTTGATCACAAAACGGGCATGCTTCTTGGTGTTCCAGTCCACGGCGTGCTAGCCTGTCCGGTGTTCAATATTTGTTCTGCAGAGCCGTCCACGCGAAGAAGCGGCAACGCAACGGTGCCCTGGAGTTCGAAGTGAATGCTGCAGTGGGAACGACCTCCCTGCCCCAGAACCTCGCTGCATAAGCTGACCTTGTCGAGAAACATCCATTCGTTTCCCAAGCCCAGCTTGTGACATCCTCCTCCTCCGGCTAGAGCCGAACCTCGGCTAGTAGCTCCCAAAGGGCCATGTACTCCAGTAGCTGATCTCATTAAGCTCCGGTCCCATGTCAGTTGCCCAAGCGCCATTCTACAGGCCTTGGAAAACCATGCGCGTTGAGCGCGTACTTTGCAGCACTTTCACGTACAGGTTTGGGGCGATGTCCTCCATACATGCACCCTGAATCCACCTGTCCTCCCAGGACGACGTGTTGTTTCCGTTGCCTACTATTGTCTTCGTCGCAGCCTGGAAAAGTAGTCTTGATTCGTTTGGCACGGCGATATGAAATTGTGCCCATGGTCTTAAGCCATCCACACGCCGGAGCCAGGGCCATCGGGCTTGCATGGCCAAGTTAAGCCACCTTAGGTAGCCACCTTAGGTTCAGAATGCCCAAGCCACCCGCCCGCTTTGGTGAGCACACTCTTTCCCATGCCACCTTACATCACCCTTCATTGGCTTGCGCTTGAGCTTTCTCCATTTCAATGATCTTCTTTATGGGTATGTCAAGTGCCATCATTGCGTGGAGTGGTATTGCACATAGCACAGACTGAATTAGTAGCATCCTCCCACTCTTCGGCATATTCACCGCTTTCCATTGGGGTAAGTGCCCGGCCAGCTGATCCACGAGCCCTCACAGCTGAGCTTCTGTTTGCTTCCGCAAGGTGAGAGGCAATCCTAGGTACCTGCATGGTCCTGGCAGTAGCGGCGCCCGTGGGTGCCACTTTCTTCTTATAGGCGGTACCAAGGCCTTCAGACGCGCCCCTCTTCGAGCTCAGGGGAAACCCCAGGGCCGACTCCTCCGGACCGGATAGCGACGGCGTCCCGACGTGGGTCTTCCTTCTTGGAGGCTCTATCTTGCGAGCTCGCAGTGTCCCTGATTCTAGTTCAGTTGATGTTGGAATTCTTGTGTTGGTTCGGCATTGCTGCTTGGGTTCGGGTTTGGTAGGTCTAGCCGTGACGTATCCTCCGTTCGGGCCAAACATCCCCTTCTCTCTGCTCCAGGCACCATGTTTATGTCTGTCTATGTTCGTGTTATGTGTTGTACCCCATTTGTACTCATTCTACTTCTTCTATCAACGAAAAGATATGCAAGCTTTGCGTATTCATGAAAAACAAAGTTTAATCAAGTACGTACATTGCAAGCAAGGTGAACACACCGAGTGCTTAACAAACTGTGGAACTAGCGTCAAAAGGCAGTGCAAAAATAGCCACCATGCTTGCGCAATGGGCGACAAAGCAAGTGTCTCGGCGTTGGTGAATCCCAGCACAACACCACCACACCACCAGACGTAGCGATACGAATATTTGGTTCTTCTTTCTGAAGATGCGATGCGAATATTTGCGGCAAAATTTCATGTTTTGACCCTTTTGCGATATAAATTCAGGATCTAACCCCAGTTGGAAAAAATTCGGGATTTGACCCTTTTTCTTACCGCCAGGGTTCCTGGCGGTCGGGTTAGACAGGCTACCGCTAGGAAGGTTGGCGGTAGGGCATTAATCCATGTCAGCACGCGGAGACGCCCACCGTCCCCCTCCGTCGCACCCTACCACCAGGGTACCTGGCGGTAGCCTGTTTGACCCTACCGCCAGCGTCCGTGGCGGTAGGGTCCGGGTAGTTATTTTGCCCGAAACCCCGCACTCCTCCCCCTCCCCCCCCCCTCGGTAGTTTCATCTTTTCTTCCGCGACTCGCCCCTCTCTCCCTCTCTCATCTCCTCCACTCTCTCCCTCGGATCTTCACCGTTTCTTTACCGTTTTTGCGGATCGAGATGTCCCCGAAGAGAGAAACATAAGCTCCTTCGATCCCTCCAATTAGTTTTTGCAAACTTGCTTTCGACTCGACGCATTATTTGCTTCAAATCCCTATATTTTTGAACTTAGATTGGATTTTTCTGTAACTAAGATTGTTTTAGCTTGATTGTAGTTGTAGTTATTAGTTCTTTAGTAAGTAGTGGTATTGAATATGAACTCTAATCATTAGTTCATATGTTTGTGTTAAAAAGATTATGATGTAATGCATGTGGGAGGACTTGATAGTAGTTTTATGATGCATGTTGATATGATGATATGAAGATGTTGTTTGGAGATAATACATTCAAGATGAATGTTGGAGGATTTGTTTTACGATATGATGCATGTTGATATGATGCATATTGGAGTAGTGGATTTGGTTGGAGTAAATATGATATGGTATGATTTTGCATTTGACACATCTTAATATATGTATTTTATTTATTTGATCCATATGTTTAGGTCTGCAATAGTGGCGCAACCATCGCCCATTCATCTCCAACACGACCCTTCTGCCTTGCCACTTCCGTACATGTACGAGTCCTTCCCCGAGCTTCTACAGCCGGTGGGAGCTTTTTCAAACGAGTTCCTACTGGAGACGAGGGCAGTGCGGTGGCACGAGAGGGCAGAACGGATCTCCGATGATCAGAAGTGTTGGGCGTAGAGTGCGAAGGAGTGGAAGAGAGTGATTGCAGAGATGGAGGGAGATCCAACTATCTCCCAAGAACGCCGGGAAGGGACCATTGAAGCTGCCAAGCAACACTCCAACTGGGAGCTGCGCAATTTGGGCCGGAGGATCTACTTCGAGAGCAATGCGGAGGAGAGAGCCAGGATGCCGCCCCCAAGTGCATCGGCGTTCGATATCATCAACTGGGGAAGGGCGGAGGTGAAAACTCTAGCGGGCAAGGCAAGGTGGGACTGCTTGAACGGCCGGATGCCGACTAGCGTTTCGCCTCCGCCTGAACCGGTGGATCCGCTGCCATATCTGTCTCCACGGCCATGCCTAACATACGATGGGGGAGGTTTATCCGCCCCATAAACATGTCTATTGCATATGTATCTATGTTTTAGTAGGGGTTGTCAAACTACGTGGACAAGTTTGCTATTTGCTATTTCCTACTTATGAATCTATGTGTAAACTGTTTGATATTTGCTATGTGGAACCTTTATTATTATGTGAGCTCATATTTTGCTATTTGTGAAACTATGTGAAACTTGTGACAAAACAAACAATCAATAAAAATTGTAAAAACCTAAACCCACAGGACCCACCCTATAAACTTGTCTTAAGAACTTGTTGTACCGTTGTTGGCTTTCTTTGTGAGCTCATATTTTGCTTTCTTTGTGAAACTATGTGGAGAAACTTTACAAAAGAAACAATCACTAAAAAATATGTGAGCTCATATTTTAGGGTTTATATTGTTTTTGAAAAGAAGCAAAAATTAAACTTGAAAATGATAAAACATAGGACCCTACCGCCAAGGACCCTGACGGTAGGACGAACCTACCTACCGCCAGGGCACCTCGATATTTCGTTACAGAACCTTTAGGAGGCAAAACCCCAGCCGCACCTTACCGCCACGGGTTCTGGCAGTAGGGTTAGACAGGCTACCGCCAGGGTCCCTGACAGTAGGCTACTTGTCCACGTCAGCTCGGGCAAACGGCGGCCGTCGCCCTCCGTCGCATCCTACCGCCAGGAACCCTGGCGGTAGCCTGTCTAACCCTACCGCCAGAACCTGTGGCGGTAGCGAAAGGGTCAGATCTCAAAAAAATTCTGAACTGGGATCAAATCCTGAATTTGTATCGCAAAAGGGTCAAAACACGAAAATCGGCCAGTATTTGCTGGTTCTATTCCATCTCCCAAGATGATGATTGTTTCACTGAAAAGACTGCGGATCACCGGCCGTTCTGGCTCCACGCCGCTGCCCGGTCTCCCCGCATGCCGTGACATGATCTCATCGCCCGTGCGCACGTCCGCCCCACGGTTCCTGGCATGGCAGCATGCTCCACCGACGACCCACACAGACGTGCTTCGCCAGGAAAAGGAAGTGTAAAGACCAGACGCCACCAGTGGGTGATGGAGCGTCAACGTAGAAAAGGCACAAGTAGTGGTAAAAGGAAATCCGCCACCAACGGTCAGTAAAAGCTGTAGTAGTACGTACTCCTACGTACCAAAGCATCAAGGAAAGCAGCTCTATCTGATTGGAACTCGAGAGCAAAGCTCGCACTCAAATCATGATAAGCCCACTATGCAGACAACGTAGTGCTTCAAGCGGAATACTAGTGCCATGCTGCTCTTAACTCCATCTCGCACTTGCCCTGACGGGATCAATCAAAATAGGATTTGGTACTCACTCCAACCTAGCAAATTCTCAAGGGCAAAGGGCAGAAGATCCCGAATGCAACATTTGAGTTTTTTTTTTGTTGTTTGAGAGATTAAGACCTGTCTAGCAAATTCTCAAACCAATAATTCAAAAAGTCGCATTTTTATCCTCAAAACTTACCCCTCCAGCCTGAAACGCACCTTCTCAGCAAATTCTCAATCCAACAATTCAAAAAGTATAGCATTTTTTGTAATGATTCTAATCCTACGAATCAAACAACTGAGTAGAATTTTTTTCCGAAGGATACAAACCGTTCAAATTTCTATGAACTTTCGTTAATTCAAAGGAGCACTGAACCAAATATCTATGGTTTCCTATTTCTACAAGATTCAAGATAACACACCATTCGAATTATGTTTTTTATATTCCAACATTTTGAGAATCTTGTGAACCAAAGATGCACCCTAATTTTGTTGAAGATCTAATGGCTAATAATGTTATTATCCAGTATAATAGCTCATAAGGATATTACCTCTTACCTTATATGCCTGGAAATGTAGTACATATTTGTGTAGTTAAGACAAAACTTGAACCAATATCAACCGGGACAATATTGGATTTATGTGATGTGAATTCATAATTACAAATAAGTATGTTTTTGGTACCGTTGACACCAATTTGCCGCGGAAAGTGATAACAAGCTCTTGGTAACTTCAACTATATATTGCCTACCAGAGTTGCTTCCACCTTAGGAATTAACAATCAATTCAAATTTGATTACTTATTTTCAATATTTTATTGTGGGTAATCTCATGAAGAAAAATGGCTAGAAATCATGTGGCGCTGCAAAACAAGGGCAAGAAATAAACAAGTGATCTAAGTGCCAACGGGCATGGCGCCAACACCGTCGACACATGCACACATCAAATGGATTGACGAGGAACTTTTTTGGTTTCCTAATTCTATAGTATTCAAGAGGCACGCCATTTCAGTTCTACATTTTAGTAGCCATTCTTGCATTTTGAGAATCATGTGAATCAAATGCACCCTAATTTTGTCAACAACGTAATGGATAATAATGTAATTATCCGATATAATAGCTAATAAGGTTATTATCTCTTGCCTCAAATGCCTAGAAATGTAGGATGGAAGACAAAACTTGGACCAATAACAACCAGGTTAATATTCAATTTATATGATGTGAAATCAAAATTATATAGGTATGTGATTGGTACTATTGACACTAATTTACTGCATGGAGAAAATGATAAGAGGCTCTCTCGGTAACTTCTACTATTGTATTGCTAACTACAGTGAAAAGTGCAAGCAAAGGCCGGGCTTCATAGAGCCCTTTACTTTTTTTTTTCAGAAAATACATTTTCCATACCAAAAGCAATTCTAAAGAAAGTGTACATGTAGAAATATAGTCGTAGTATACATGCATACAATTTCATGAATATCCATATCCATATGTGATCTAAACAAAAAAGACGAATACACAGATTAAAATAGGTTTTTCCTTTGTTGTATTTGCATAAGATATTTGTCTTTTTTGTGTAGCATGCAAATAATCAAATTAGTTGATAATTTTATACAAACTTGAAGAATATACATATGTATTTGTAGAAAAAAAGGACATTTCTTGAAACTTTTTTTTTTTGAAAAACAAGCTCCGAGCTCGGTCTTTGCAACACCTCTCTATAACTACAATTGCTTCCACCTTTGGAATTAGCCTATTTCACTTGATAACAGTGAATTCGAATTTGACTCTTTTTTAAAATACTTAATCGTGGATAGCCTGACGATGAAAATTGGCTGGAAATCTTGTGGTGCTGCAAAACAAGGGCAGGAAATATACAAGTGAGTCAAGCATCCAACGGGCAAGGCGCTATCACTGCCGGCACAAGCACACGACAAAATGATCGATTGGAATTTTGTGTGGTTTCCTAATTCTGTTGGATTCAAGAGGACATGTAATTCACATCCTATATTTTAAACATGTGAATCAAAGATGCACCCTAATTTTGTTGACGATATAATGGCCAATAATGTTATTATACGATACAATAACTAATAATGCTATTATGTCTTGCCCTAGATGCCTGAAAATGTAGGACGCACTTTGTTTAGTTAAGACAAAGCTTGGACAAATAACAACCAGATTAATATTCAATTTATGTGATGTGAAGTCACGATTATAAATAAGTATGTTATTGGTATTATTGACACAAATTCGCTGCATGGAGAAAGCGATAAGAGGCTCTCAGTAACTTCAACTATTATATTGCTAATTAGAGTTGCTTCCAACTTTGGATTTAGCCAATTTCACTTAATTCAAATTTGACTGCCTTTTTTTAAATACTTCATGATGGGTGGTTTCGTAATGAAAGTGGGTGGGAATCCTGCGGTGCTGCAAAACATTGTCAAGAAATAAACAAGCCAGTCAAGCACCCAACGGGCAAAGCGCCAACACCACCAGCACACACATGCAGCAAAAAGATCGACAATTTATTTTGGTGGTTTCCTAATCCTAATCCTATAGGATTCAAGAGGACAAATCATTCCGATCCTATATTTTTCTATCCCTACATTTTGAGAATCATGCGAATCAAAGATGCACCCTAATTTTGTCGAGATATAATTGCTCATAATGTCATTATCTGATATGATGGTTAGTAATGTTATTATCTCCTACCTTATATGCCTGGAAATGCCGTATTTCCTGTAGTTAAGACAAATCTTGGACCATATATTTGTGTTGTATTTCTGATGTGAAATCATAATTATAAATAAGTAGTACTATGTTTTGGTACTATTGTCACTAATTTGCTGCACGGAGAAAGTGATAAGAGGCTCTCAGTAACTTCAACAACTATTATACTCCGTATTTAGAGTTGCTTCCACCTTTGGAATTAGCCAATTTCGCTTTATAGCAGTGTAATTCGAATTTCTACAAATATCTTTCTTTCAACATTTTATTACCGTGGGCAGTCCCACGAAGAAAATTGGCTGGAAATCCTGCGGCACTCCGAAGCAAAGGGCAAGAAATTAAAAAAAGGGTTTTTATCAGTTTTGCCATCGGTTGTACTACACTACTCAATTTTGCCACTAAAAAGTTTCACTGCTAAAAAATGCCACTGTTCCGAGACACGTGCCCAAAAAAGCCATTTTTCATCATGTCAAAGGACGTTGACCGAAGGTAGATGACGAAATACCCCTATCCCGTTTGTCAACTATCCTCATTTTTGTTTAAGCTGTGGACCCACCTGTAAGGCGAGTATGAAAAGAGAAGACGAAAATTGGAGCCACGGGGTTTCGAACCCACGACCACGAAGGCCAGGCGCTCATGCTAACCAGCTGAGCTAAGGGAAAGTTATGAAATAGAAGGAAATGCATGTCCCATGTCCTTTAGGTAAATAATATTCAAACCGAACAGCATATAATATCATTTCTTGTTGCTCGCTACTCCATTTCTACAGCTAGCTTTCCATGCATCACACAGTAATTGACAACAACAACAAATACGATAACAGGAGCACATGATTTTCTAAATTTCTCTGATAATTTCAGCATGGTGCCTGCCCATTTTGCTGAAAACAACACAAACACAACAAGATTTACAAACTTCACATGTGCAGCCTTTTTTTACTTCTAGTATCCGTAATTCCATATCCATCCTGACCATCAGAACACGTGTACCAAATTGCACGCGAGTATAAACAAGTCACCAAACAGCTACTACAAATTCTACACAAGAAATTCCATCTCTACAAGCTACTATGAGCCACACACGCACCACACTAAGAATTAGCATACTCACCCTGCCGGAATTTCAGAGGCTACAACATGATGGGGCGTCTGGTGGCCGATGCTCCTATCCGATTCAGGACTGTTGTTTGTCGCCATTGCCATGAAACAAATCACTTCAAGGCATCACAGGAGGTGGCGGAGCTGGACTTGGGAGGAGTTACGGGCTACGGACGAGGCGCAAGAAGCGCCGAAGCTGCCTGCCTCGAGTGGCGGTGTTGGGTTGGAGGCAACGCCGAAGCCGTGACGGGGGTGGCACTGGGCGGGCGGTGCGGCGGCTGCGGCGAGTGGAGGCGCGCCGGAGCTAGGCGGGCAGCGTGGCGGCTGCGGCGAGTGGAGGCGCGCCGGAGTTGGGCAGGCAGCGCGGTGGCTGCGGCGAGTGGAGGCGCGCCGGAGCTAGGCGGGCAGCGTGGCGGCTGCGGCGAGTGGAGGCACGCCGGAGCTGGGCAGGCAGCGCGGTGGCTGCGGCGAGTGGAGGCACGCCAGAGCTGGGCGGGCAGCCTGGCGACCGGCGGTTGCAGTTGAGGATCGGCAGGCGACGGCTAGAGAAACTGATACGAGCAGGTTAGGTATTGGATAAGGTTAAGTACAAGTATAAGTACATCTGTTCCTGAAACAAACGCTTCGACTGGACGTGGTGGTTAGCTTGCCCACTGAACACACTCACGTCTTTGGTTCGATCCACCTCATCGCCCTTTTTCCTCGTAATTTCTTTTCCTACTCCTTGACAAGTTAGGCCCATAACATGGAGATAGATCTTGCAAATGAGACCAGGGGCATTATAGTCATATAACGTGGTCAACGTCCATTGACCAGACAGTAACGATGAAAAATGGCTTTTTTGAGCATGCGTCTAACGGAACAGTGGCATTTCTGAGCAATGAAAAAAGATATAAATACACTCACGGTCATTGTAGTTGCGACGAAAGCCCGATACGGTCACTGTACTTAGAAATACGGCTGTTACGGTCACTATATATGATGTGACGTGAATGTACGGTCACTGTTGGTCGTATGCGGTGAGTAGCCGCTCCTTTGACCACCTGTTGACCAGTCGTTGGGGACAGGTGGCGATCCGCGCACCGGCCGCTGTGCATAATAAGCGAAAAACCCCTCGGGCATGTCCGAATCCCCCCCAATCATCCCTACTCTGACAACGCCTCTTCGTCTTCGATTGGAGACAGGGAAGGCGCTGCATAGGCGCCGCCGCCCCGGCGATCATCGGCCTACAGGCGCCGCCGCGTGCTGATTTCTTCCGTGGCTGGAGAGGCGCCGCCGCCGCGTCAATTCCACCGGCGGTAGGTGGTGGCGATGGCCCCTGTTCGTCGCGCAGAAGGGGCGCCTCCCCCCGTGTACAGTAAGTTTCATCTTGCGTAAATCCGACTTTTTTGCGTTTTGATGTTCAAAGACACTCCTTTTTGGCCCGCATTGCCATTATAGATGGTATTCAGCTGGTAGTTTTGATGGATTGTACTAGGGTTTCGGTATTGGATTTGATGGTCTTTGGGGGTTAGGGTTTTAGATACTCGAATGAAATGATGCTATAGTCAATTATGATGCATGATGTTTCTGTCTTGTGTATCAGGCCCTCGAAGCACCAACTTCTCTGTGCAAATCAACCATGATGGATTTTTTGTTGGCCATGGAAGTAATCGTGCTTATGTTAATGGTCGTGCCATTTGGTATGATAATCAGGAGAAGGTCACTTGGTCACCAATTATGATTGAACACCTTGTTGAGGAGATTGGTTATGAAATGGCAGGGAGGTTGAAGGTATACTATTGTGTCCCCATCCTTACACTCAGTAATAATGGTCTCAGGCAGCTTAGTAATGATGAGCAGACAGATAGAATGTTGATGTTTATTGATATTGGGCACCACTCCTTTAGTATATATCTTGATCATGATGAGAGCTTACAAGCAAACCTAAGTGAGGATGATGTTGTGAACTATCCTAGAGCCACTTTGCCTCCAGTATTTAGTCTTGCAAAGAGAGTGGGCAGCAGCATGACTGCAGAAACAGGGGAAGCAGAGGCAGAACCAGAGGCAGAACCTACTCCTCTCCAGGTTGTATACCCTGAAGTGGAAGCAGGGAAAGATGCACAAGCTGTTGCAAATGAGGATGTTGGAGGAAGCACATCAAGTGGGAGGACCAAAAGCAGTCATGATATGGAAGCACAGGATGATGCAAGTGATACAGATGATGAGGACTATGACCCAGGTGTACTTGTGGACAGTGACAATGAGATAGGCAATGATGATGATGACTTGTTTGCAGATAATGTTGATGAGGATGAACCAGAACAGAAGCATAAGAACAATTCAAAGGAGCAAGTCAAGCATGTGAAACCTATAGATGAAGACAAAAGCAAGCAGCAGTACAATTCAGATGAAGACTTGTCTGAAGGTGAAGATTTGTGGGCACCTGATTCTGATGATGAGGAAATGCATTTAAAGTTCAAAACTTTCAGACCAGAGGATCTTCATAGGCCAAAATTCCATGTAGGGCAGGTTTTTGAGAGCGTGGAGCTTCCAAGGAAAGCAATTAAAGAGTACTCCTGCCAGAACAGAGTTGATATCAAGCCTCCTGTGAATGATAGGAAAAGAGTGAAAGCAAAATGTGATGAAGACTGCACATGGTACTTGTGGGCATCATATGATAGCAGAACTAAGGCTTTCATGGTGAAGAGATATGTGCATGAGCACACATGCAGCAAGAAGTGGAAGATTAGGGCTTTCACATCAAGATTCCTAGCAATGAAATACCTAGAGAGCTTTAGGGCTGATCAAGATATGAACTTGATGAATTTCTCAAGGGTTGTTCAGAAAGAATGGCATATGACACCCACTAGGATGAAACTTCAAAGAGCAAGGAGAATGGCTATGAAAATTATTTATGGTGATGAGGAAGGGCAGTACAAGCTGCTATTGAATTATGCTAATGAGGTTAGGAGAAGCAACCCTGGCTTATCCTTCTATGTTTCATTAGATGAAAATGCTAGGTTCAGCAAGTTGTACATGTGTCTAGATGCTTGCAAGAGAGGATTTCTGGAGGGTTGTAGACCAGTCATCTTCCTAGATGGTTGCCACATTAAAACTAGATACAGAGGACAACTGCTTGCAGCTGTTGGGGTAGATCCAAATAACTGCATATTTCCAATTGCCATTGCTGTGGTTGAAGTTGAGGACACCCCTAACTGGTCATGGTTTCTTGACACACTCAAAAGGGACCTAGGCATCATAAACACTAAACCTTGGACTATCATGTCAGACAAACAAAAGGTAAGTACCATCTTTCTTTTTCAAAGTTTATGTGTCATTACTATGTGAATGGTTGTGAATAGCTTCTGAATGGTTATGTTGCTTTGCAATTGTAGGGGCTCATCAATGCAGTTGAAGAACTGTTCCCTGAGTCAGAACACCGATATTGTGTTAGGTACATGTGGCAAAACTTTCAACAACATTTCAAAGGTGACATCTTGAAGAATCAACTCTGGAAGATAGCTAGGAGCAATACAATGCAGTTGTATGAACAGGGCATGGAGGAGATGAAGGTTCTTAATGTTGAGGCATACAAATGGCTGCATGAGCTAGAACCACAAACTTGGGTTAAGGCTTTTCAAAGTGACTTGCCAAAATGTGATATTCTGCTTAACAACATTTGTGAAGTTTTCAACAGGTACATTTGTGAAGTTTGCCAAAATGCTTTTCAATGTAGTGAATTACCAATACTTACCATGGTTTGCTGTTAAATGCAGGTATATCCTGGAAGCAAGGGAACTACCAATACTTAGCATGGTTGACAGGATTTACAGGCAACTTATGACAAGGCATTACAACAAACAGCTGGAGTCAGATAAATGGCAAGGAGATGTATGTCCAAAGATCAGGAAGAAGGTTGAGAAGGTAACAGAATTTGCAAACACATGCTATGTGGAGGGATCAGGAGATGGCTTATTCCTAGCAGGTGATAGAGGAATGGATTACATAGTGGACATGCACAAGAAAACCTGCACATGTAGAAGAATGCAGAAAGCAGGCATTCCATGCTCTCATGTGGTAGCCTGCTGCAGGAATGATAGAGTTGATCCTTTGAACATGGTTGATCATTGCTACTCAAAACATATGTTCAAGAAAGCATATGGCAATATTATCTATCCTTGTAGAGATAGGAGTGAATGGGAAGACTTACATGGGCCTCCAATAATGCCACCATTGTACCAGAAGCATGTTAGAAGGCCATGTACTACAAGGAGACAGGCACCTGGAGAGGTTGATCATAGAAGGGGAGGGAATAAAATCACAAGGGATGGTGTCATTATGCATTGTTTTTATTGTGGTGATGCAGATCACAACAGGAAGGGGTGCAAGACCTTGAAGGCTGGACTGCCACCACCTAATGTGCCTCCACCAAATGATCAACCATCTTCAAATGTGCCTCCTCCAAATGAAGGTAATGCTGGTGTCAATGTGCCTCCTCCAAATGAAGGTACTGCTGGTGTCAATGTCACTCCTCCAAATGAAGGTGTTGTTGGTGCCAATGTGACTCCTACAAATGTGGCTCCTCCATATGGTGATCTTATGGTTGACAACATGATTGCCCAGGTACTACTGATCTCCTCATCAAATATACATTCTTTGTACATGAATATCCTATTATTCTCATCAAATGTACATTCTTCATAGATGCCAACAGCAAGGGTTGTGGAACAAAGGCCAGTACATGCTTCTGCTTTCCTTACTGCTGCCCAAGTGCTGCTCAACCAGAGTAATGGAAGCCAAGGGAGCCAAGCTAGTTCAAGCACCATAAGGCCAGGTGAGTTGGCACAGAAATTGGAGGCCATGAAGAATCAGAAAGATAGGGAAGTAGAGGAGAGGAAGAAGGCAATACTTGCATCTAGAAGAGAAGAGGAATTGAAGAGAGCTGAAGAGATAGCAAAAAGGAAACATGAGGTTGCACAGAGGAAATCTGAGCTTGCAGAGAGAAGAAGGTTGGCTACATTGGAGAGAACTGCCAAGAAGAAAGAAGAAGCAGAATTGAACAAGAAGGTTCAAGCTGAGACAAGAAAAATTATTGAAGAGATAAAGAAAACAATAGCTGCTGAGAGGAAAGCCAAGCAAGAAGCAAAGAGGAAAGCTGCTGCTGAGAAGAAGGAGGCAGAAAAGAGGGCAGAGAGGGAAGCAACTGCTGCAAAGAGAGAAGAGCAAAAAAAATTTGCTGCTGCACAGAAGGCAGAAGAGAAGAGACTTGCTGCTGCAAAAAAAGAAGAGGAGAAGAGACTTGCTGCTGCACAAAAAGAAGAGGAGAAGAGACTTGTTGCTGCACAAAAAGAAGAGGAGAAGAGACTGGCTGCTGCTAAAAGAGAAGCAGATAAGAAGCTTGCTGCTGCACAGGAGAGAATGATGGCAATTGCACAGAGAGAACATGAGAAAAGGTTGGCTGCGAAAAGAAAAGCTAGCCAGAATGAAGCTGAATGTCCAAGAAAGACTGTCAAATCATCAATGTTTGATATCTTTAGGTAGGTTGCCAAAGTAAAAGTGTTTGGTACCTTCCTGATCATACTGTCTTTGTTATTCATATGATCATGAATGGCGCCAACTTGCTTTTGTTTAGGCTATGTACTGCAATAATCTATGTTGGTTCTGTATGGATGATGGATGATTGTAAGAAAGTACTTCAAAACTGTATTCTCTTTTGGTTATCTATGGATGATGGATGGTAATATGATACCGTGCCTGATAATAATATGTTGATCCATGATGCCCATTACTTATTCTCAGTTTCCTAGTCAATTCAACTGTTAAGTGCAGATAGATTGATATCATACATCATTGCATCATTTTTACTGAAAACTCCAACATCAATATAACTAGGATAAAATGATAAAAGCTGAAGTGCAAAATACCATCACATGACATAGCATAGGATAGATAGATAGATTGACAGGTTCAACATAGGATATCCACTTGGGCTTACACACCATTACATGTCCTCAACACAAATTAACCTACCACTACTAGATCAGATAATCTACTAAGAGATCATCTACTAACCAACCACTACTACACCATTGCAACAGCAACAACCCAAAAGTAGCATCTTCAACATCTTCAACACAGCATCAATGCAGCAACATCCCCAAAAGAAACATCTTCACCACTTCAATTCTTCACTTCTTCAGCATCAACCCAACAGCAACAGCACCTAGCACCACCACTGCAACAAACAACATCTTCATCAGCTTCATCACCTCCCTCCCTAACATCATCAGTGCAATTGCTTGCTGCCTGCTCATCCCACAACTTGCTTCCTTCTTTGCAGCCTGGTTGGACCTGCTGATGGGTGCATTCATCTGCACCAGTTCCTGTGCAGCAATCAGATGCTCCCTTCGTTCCTCCACCTCACCAATAGCATCCACGGCGGCATCTTCGACGAGGTAATGTTTGTCAACAAGATACTCAACATACTCCAACTCCCAACGCCAGAAATCACAAGAAACCTATCCAAAAATTGGGGTAGCAGAGGTCAAAAACTTGCATCTTTCCATCAAAATCAAACACAACAAATACAAAAATGAAATGAAGAACTAACCCCATGGCTGCGGCATCTGTAGAAGACCCACCCGTCGTGCTTCTCAGTGGTCGATACATACATCTGCACCTTCTCCTTGCAGCTGGGGCAGGAGATCAGGGGCAGCGCCATTGCCCTGCGGCGGACAGCGGCGCTAGAGGAGCTTGCGGCAGACATGGGCAGATCTTGCGGCGGCGGCAGTGCTGGCTAGGGATTGAAGAGCGGAGAGAGAGAGGAGCGGGGAGAGAGAGGAGCAGGACTAGGGATTTGACGGGGAGAGAGGAGCAAGCAGGGAGATAGAGGAGCGGGGCAATTTTACACTTAACCCCTCGCCGCAAGATTGGCCTAATCGGAGCTGAGAACGTGGCGGTCAACAGGTGGTCAAAGGAGCGGCTACTCACCGCATACGACCAACAGTGACCGTACATTCACGTCACATCGTATATAGTGACCGTAACAGCCGTATTTCTAAGTTCAGTGACCGTATTGGGCTTTCGTCGCAACTACAATGACCGTGAGTGTATTTATCTCATGAAAAAAATTTAGTGGCAGAACTGAGTAGTGCAGTACAACCGATGGCAAAACTGATAAAAATCCTTAAAAAAACAAGTGAGCGGAGCACCCAACGGCCGAGGCGCGTTCGGCCGGACGCCAACACCTCCGGCACAGGCAGCAAACGGGTCGACAGGGGAGAGAGCAGGGAGCGAGGGTGGGACGGGAGTGGGAGCACGACAGTGATCACCTCGGCTCCATTAGAAAACTCCGCCCGAGGAGCACATCGCTGCGTCAGGAGGAAGAACAAAGAGTAAACAAACAGACAAGCAAGCGGATCCACACCGGCGACCGCAACAGTGGCCGGCTGCTGCGGGGCACTGTATTTACTACTCCTGGTAGGCGATTTGAATCGAGTCCAGGTCCAACGCTGACAGGAGCCTGCCCGAGAGAGAAGCCGGCCACGCCAAGACACCAACCCCCCTCCCCCTCTCTCTCGCCTCGGTTCCTCCTCTCGCCTTTCAAACCACTCCACTCCGCCGCAGCCCTCCATTTTTCCCGGCGCCGGCCGGCCTCGCGCTCCCTCTCGAGCTACCTTTGCGGCGGCCATGGCTGACAAGCCCCCCGTCGTCGTCGTCGTCGTCGTCGTCTTCCTCCTCCTGCTGCTCGGCCTCGGCCTCGGCCTCTGCTCCTGCGCCAATGTGAGCCGTCCGTTCAAGCTTCACCATGGTGTTTGGTGGCGGCGCATAGCTTGCCATGGTTGCGTGTTTGCTTATTTCTTGGCCTGCCGATCTGCAGGTGCACATTGTGTACATGGGGGAGAGGCACCCGGAGCTGCACCCGGACCTGGTCCGGGACTCGCACCACGGCATGCTCGCCGCCGTCCTCGGCAGGTTAGAGACGAGTCTTCTTCTTCCTCTTCTTACTTTGGAGAACGCCTCAAAGACTCAAGAGCTGTGTGTGTGTGGCCTTGTGATTTCGCAGCAAACAGGCGGCCGAGGACGCCATCCTCTACAGCTACAGGCACGGCTTCTCCGGCTTCGCCGCCGTGCTCACCAACGCGCAGGCGGCGCAGCTCTCCGGTGAGCGTCCGGGCCGCCTGCACATCTTGCCGTTGTTCATAATAACAAATTAATTGCTCCTTCTTCTCTGCTAACTATTTCTCCTTTTGCTCTGGTTAAATAAAAAAAGATTGGCCTGGGGTCGTGCGGGTGGTTCGGAACCGGGTGCTTGACCTGCACACCACCAGGAGCTGGGACTTCATGCGGGTGAACCCGTCGCCGTCCGGCGGGAGCGGAATCCTCTCCCGCAGCAGGTTCGGGGAGGACTCCATCATCGGTGTGCTAGACACAGGTGAGATTGCATTTGTTCAGTTGTATAGCAGAAATCAGGATTGCAACTGGCACTGCAATGTGGCGAGTAAGGTTTTCTTGGGATCTTAACTTTTCAGGGATATGGCCGGAGTCGGCCAGCTTTAGGGACGACGGCATCGGCGAGGTTCCGCGGCGGTGGAAAGGGCAATGCGTCGCCGGAGAAAGGTTCAATGCTTCCAACTGCAACAGGTTAGCATGCCTGCTCTTTCCTTTCAGTTTGCTTGCCATTTGGTTGTGAGAATGTACCATCCTGGTGGTGACTTCAGATTCATGATAGGATAGGAAAATAATAGGCGCGAAGTGGTTCGTCAAAGGGTACCAAGCCGAGTACGGGAAGATGAACACGACTGACATCCACGAGTACATGTCGGCGAGGGACGCCGTCGGGCATGGGACGCACACTGCATCCACTGCTGCCGGCGCTCTAGTGCCCGACGCCAACTTCCGGGGGCTTGCCAGTGGTGTGGCGAGGGGAGGGGCGCCGAGGGCTAGGTTGGCTGTTTACAAGGTGTGCTGGGCTACTGGGGATTGTACCTCTGCAGATATCCTTGCTGCCTTCGACGCTGCCATACACGACGGTGTCGATGTGCTCTCGGTGTCTCTCGGCCAAGCACCACCTCTCCCTGCTTATGTTGATGATGTCCTGGCGATTGGATCCTTCCACGCCGTCGTGAGAGGGATCACTGTGGTCTGTTCTGCAGGGAACTCCGGTCCTTATTCAGAGACGGTGATCAACTCTGCACCGTGGGTTCTAACCGTTGCTGCGGGCACCATTGATCGGACTTTCCTCGCAAAGATCACCCTGGGCAACAATAGTACTTATGTGGTAAGAGTTTCATCTGAATTATTGATTTGAACTTATGGTTGCAAACTGTTGATATATCCCTGTCTGCGTCTGGCATTCTCATGTACCGTGGTTGCAGGGCCAAACAATGTATTCTGGGAAGCATGCTGCGACAAGCATGCGTATAGTATATGCTGAAGATGTTTCATCTGATAATGCTGATGATACTGATGCAAGGTAAAAGCTTCGTCATCCTTGTTCTGTCTTTATTGGTCGTAAAAATCTACACTCCCCTTTTGGCTAATGCCTCTGCAGAAGTTGCACTGCAGGATCTTTGAATGCTACTCTAGTAAAAGGAAATGTGGTGCTCTGCTTCCAAACACGAGGACAGCGAGCATCTCAGGTGGCAGTAGAGACCGTAAAAAAGGCCCGTGGTGTAGGAGTCATCTTTGCGCAGTTTTTAACCAAAGATATAGCATCTGCTTTTGATATTCCCCTTATTCAAGTAGACTATCAAGTTGGAACAGCCATACTTGCATATACTACTAGCACGAGGTACATAAAACAGTATTGTATATGATTCCGTAGTTGTGAAAGAACTGAATTTATGATGGTATACTGTCTGTTGAACCATGTTGAGATTTGTTTTTCTACATAAACAGAAACCCAACGGTTCAGTTTGGCTCCGCAAAAACAATTCTTGGAGAATTGATAGGCCCTGAAGTTGCATACTTCTCATCTAGGGGCCCAAGCTCTCTGACTCCATCAATTCTGAAGGTAATTACATCCCTCAGCTGACCACCCAAGTTTGTCCTTAATGCATACTACTAAGCTTAAACTCCAAATAAACATGCTTCTTCTCTTGCCATCTAACTTCTGCAGCCAGACATAACTGCCCCGGGTGTAAACATTTTGGCTTCATGGTCACCTTCCGTAGCCTTATCATCGGCCATGGGATCTGTGAATTTCAAGATTGATTCTGGAACTTCAATGTCCTGCCCGCACATTTCAGGCGTGGCCGCTCTTCTCAAATCAATGCATCCTAATTGGAGCCCGGCTGCAGTAAAATCGGCAATGGTCACAACAGGTAATGGTCATATGCTTCACCTTGTCACATACTCTCCCCCTAACTAACAGGCCTACACCTTTGTAGCCAATGTCCATGACGAGTATGAATTCGAGATGGTATCTGAAGCAGCGCCCTACAAGCAGGCGAATCCCTTCGACTATGGAGGTGGCCATGTGGATCCAAATAGGGCTGCACACCCTGGTCTCGTATACGACATGAGACCATCTGATTACGTGCGCTTCCTTTGCTCCATGGGCTACAACAACTCAGCCATCGCCTCCATGGTTCAGCAGCACACACCCTGTCAACATTCGCCAAAATCGCAGCTGAACCTGAACGTCCCATCCATCACCATTCCTGAACTGAGGGGCAAGCTGTCGGTGTCGAGAACGGTCACCAATGTTGGCCCGGTCGCGTCCAAGTACAGAGCCCATGTGGAAGCACCTCCAGGGGTGAACGTCACCGTGAACCCCTCGCTTCTGACCTTCAACTCGACAGTCAACAGGTTAACATTCAAGGTGACATTCCAGGCCAAACTGAAGGTTCAGGGGCGGTACACCTTCGGCAGCCTGACATGGGAGGACGGCACACACACTGTGAGGATTCCTTTGGTGGTTCGGACAATGATCAATAGGTTCTATGTCAATGCATGAATAAGTAACACGCTGTAGTATGTACCGTCGCTTTCGGTCATGAGAACAAATGATGTAACAAACTCGCTAATCTCTCCTGATTCTAATAGCATTGGTGATTGGTTGGGGCTTCTTGGCTAGAGTTTTACTATGGTGAAATAATTTTTTGTCGCACCAAATTTGGCCAATTTCAGCAGTATCTGCAACATGAATTGAAGTGTTGCACAAAAAAAGGAACTTCTATTGATAACCAGGAGCATCTTTGGCGACACAAATTTGAACAATTTTAGCAGCAAGTATGTGCAAACATGAATTGAACTGCTGCACAAAAAGGAACTTGTATTCATAACCAGGGGCATCTTTGGTCACACAAAGAATGATGAGCAGTAAGTACAAATTGCAGCATACACGGTGAGAATACAATGGATGTTTAGCTGTAATGCTATGAGTAATGCCACCATATCTTACACGACCAAGAATCCAATTTGTGAACAGGAGAGGTCAAAGCATACACATACGGGTCCTGAATCCTGGGGTCTCATGATTTGATCTTCTTCTCGTCGGCGGAGGCCTTGTCGCCGCTGGGATCGGCGGCGGACGCGTGGGCGGCGAGTGCCTTCTTGTAGTCCTGGAGCTCGTCGTAGTAGATGTCCCAGACGCAGCGGACGCAGCCGCTGCCGCAGCAGTCGCCGGGGAGCGGCTTCTCGGGCGGCTCCGGGGCCGCGGTCGCCGGCGCGTCGGTCTTCTTGGCGTCGGCCATAGCGGGCGCCGTAGGGAGGCGGCGGGAGAGGTGGACGAGAGGGCGCCCCGGCGCGGGGAAGAGAGGCGGGATCGGAGAGGCCGGGACGCGGAGGACGGCGCCCAGCATGCGGGCGGGGGGAAGGGGAAAGCGATGGGAAGTCGTTTCCCGATTGGTTGGCTTGAGTTTGTAGGGAGGACGAGTCCAACTGGCGCAAGCGATCGAGCGCAGGGAACACACACGGCGGCGCGTCGTGTTTGGCGAAAACTCTTTAAAAAACACTGCCATAGCAAAAAGAAAAGAAAAGCGAAGGAATAGTGAGTATTAATCCTTAGAATGCTAAATACGGTCAAAGAAAGATTGTCCGGCACATGGCGCAACCAGCAAGCGGTGCTACCTCGTCACGCAGTAGATTAGCAAGGCAATGAGAAACTCTATTTTGATCGCGTGCAATTTTCAACGAAATATACTCATGGTTCTCCAAGATGCTTTTGATCTCCAACACCAAGTGTCCATAAGAAGAACGCTCCTGTGATTGGTTGGTTAGTGCAGCGACGGTAGTAGAATTGTTCGATTAGATGAGGAAGCTTTGATTGTTGTATGGTTAGTGCGATCCTTTCCATGTCACACTAATTTTGGCTCCGAGGGCATTATTGCAATGAAACTGACATTTGTAAGCTAAACCGGTTACGAGCCCTCTGAATCTCTAGAAGCACCATTCTAGTACCTGGTTCATCAGTTTCTTTCAGGAACGACCCCGTCAACCGAGAGCGCCACCTAGTTAGGAGGTGGCAGAGGCCATGTGGGGCTCTACCTAGGCTCCTTCGGAGGATCACTGCAGGTGAATACTTTGATATATGCCTTTCCTTTTATTGTACTTTCAATAGACTGCTTCTCTACCTGAGTCGACGAGGAAAAGTAGCTGCACAGGTAATCTCTTGACACTTTAGTGCCAAGAAGCTTATCATTACGAAGACACCAAATCCTCCGATCAACTTGATGATTTTTTTGAAATGAAAGCCCTTCCCCCCGCCGGCCGAACAACCAAGGCAAAAACTATCATCAGATGTTTTTACAGCGCTCGGACTCGGCGGAGGCCAAAGGTAGTTGTAGCAGAATAATAGGGTTTTAAACTTCGCCCTTACAAACAAACATGAACGACACTCAACATGATACGTTGATGATTGATGACCCACAAGAATAGGGTATCTATCATAGTCCTTTCAATAAGTAAGAGTGTCGAACCCAACAAGGAGCAGAAGGAAATGACAAGCAGTTTTCAGTAAGGTATTCTCTGCAAGCACTGAAATTATCTGTAATGGATAGTTGTGTGATAAGATAATTCGTAATGGGTAATAAGTAGCAAAAGTAACTAAGATGCAGCAAGGTGTCCAAATTCTTTTTGTAGCAAAGGACAAGCCTGGACAAACTCTTATATAAAGCAAAGCGCTCCCGAGGGCACATGGGGATTATTGTCAAGCTACTTTCCATCATGCTCGTATGATTCGCGTTCGTTACTTTGATAATTTGATATGTGGGTGGACCGGTGCTTGGGTGCTCCCCTTCCTTGGACAAGCCTCCCACTTATGATTAACCCCTCTCACAAGCATCCGCAACTACGAAAGAAGAATTAAGGTAAACCTAACCATAGAATGAAACATATGGATCCAAATCAGCCCCTTACGAAGCAACGCATAAACTAGGGTTTAAACTTCTGTCACTCTAGCAACCCATCATCTACTTATTATTTTCGAATTCTTTTCCCTAGGCCCAAATCATGCCGAAGTGTCATGTAGTCGACGTTCACATAATACCACTAGAGAAGAGACAACATACATCTCATCAAAATATCGAATGAATACCAAATTCACATGATTACTTATAACAAGACTTCTCCCATGTCCTCGGGAACAAACGTAACTACTCACAAAGCATATTAATGTTCATAATCAGAGGAGTATTAATTATCATTAAGGATCTAAAAATATAATCTTCCACCAGATAAACCAACTAGCATCAACTACAAGGGGTAATCAACACTACTAGCAACCCACAGGTACCAATCTGAGGTTTTGAGACAGAGATCGGATACAAAAGATGAAGTAGGGTTTGAGAGGAGATGTTGCCGGTGAAGATGTTGATGGATATTGACCCCCTCTCGATAAGAGGATCGATGGTGATGATGATGGCGATGATTTCCCCCTCCCGGAGGGATGTTTCCCCGATAGAACAGCTCCGCCGGAGCCCTAGATTGATTCTGCCCAGGTTCCGCCTCGAGACGGCGATGCTTCAAAGCTTCTCTCCTATTTTTTCCAGGGCAAAAGACACCATATAGCAGAAAATGGGCATCGGGGGCCTGCCAGGGGTCCCACAAGGTAGGGGGGCGCGCCCAGGGGGTAGGGCGCGCCCTCCACCCTTGTGGCTGGTTGGTGGCCCCCCTTTGGTGCTTTCTTCACCCAATATTTTTTATTTATTCCAAAACTGATCTCCGTGAAGTTTCAGGACTTTTGGAGTTGTGCAGAATAGGTCTATAATATTTGCACCTTTTCCAGTCCAGAATTCCAGCTGTCGGCATTCTCCCTCTTCATGTAAACCTTATAAAATAAGGGAGAAAAGGCATAAGTATTGTGATATAACATGTAATAACAGTCCACAATGCAATAAATATTGATATAAAAGCATGATGCAAAATGGACGTATCAACTCCCCCAAGCTTAGACCTCGCTGTCCTCAAAGCGAAAGCCGATATCAAAAAATATGTCCACATGTTTAGAGATAGAGGTGTCGATAAAATAAAATACGGACATGAGGGCATAATGATCATCTTTAGAACAACAACATATATTGTCATATGATTTCTTATGCTAAAGTAACAATTCATTCACAAGGTAAAGTATGAACCGAAAACTTCACTGAAAACTAACAAACTATGATCTCAGTCATTGAAGCAATTGCAATTTACCATAACATCGGAAAGAGTCATTATAAGAGCTTTTCAGCAAGTCCACATACTCAACTATCATTTAGTCTTTCACAATTGCTAACACTCACGTGATACTTATGGGTACAAAGTTTCAATCGAACACAAAGAAAGATAGGGGCTTATAGTTTCGCCTCCCAACCTTTTACCTCAAGGGTAATGTCAACAATAATACTTTATGAAAACCTACATCCGAGTGGATATATATATATCCGGATCTCTCCAACACATAGTGCTTGCCAAAGGATAAAGTGTAAAAAGGAAAGGTGAAGATCACCATGACTCTTGTATGAGGGTAGAAGGTAAAAATAAAAGATAGGCCCTTCGTAGAGGGAAGCAGAGGTTGTCATGCGCTTTTATGGTTGGATGCACAAAATCTTAATGCAAAAGAACTTCACTTTATATTGCCGCTCATGGTAAGGACCTTTATTATGCAGCCCGTCGCTTTTATTTCTTCCATATCACAAGTTCGTATAAAGCTTATTTTCTTCACACTAATAGGTCATACATAGAAATTTTTATTGCTTGCACCGATGACAACTTACTTAAGGATCTTACTCAATCCACAGGTAGGTATAGTGGACTCCCACGGCAAAACTGGGTTTAGGGATGTTTGGAAGCACAAGTAGTATCTCTACTTGGTGCAAAGAATTTGGCTAGCATGAGAGAGAAAGGCAAGCTCAACATGTTGGATGATCCATGGCAATAAAACTTCTATTCGGATATAAGAAAACATAACCCATTATGTTGACTTCCTTGTCCAACATCAACTTTTTAGCATGTCATATTTTAATGAGTGCTCACAATCACAAAAGATGTCCAAGATAGTATATTTATGTGTGAAACCTCTCTTTCTTTATTACTTCCTATTAATTGCAGCAATGACCTATGTTCGTCAACTCTCAACAACTTTTATTTATCATACTCTTTATATGTGAAGTCATTACTCTCCATAAATCAGCATGTGATCTTTTTATTCTTTCTTTAATTCCCTCAAGATCATGGCAAGATAGCAAAGCCCTCAACTCAAAATTACTCTTTATTATATATAACCCACAAACTGGATTACATAGGTAGAGGTCGAAACAAAACTCAAAGGTAGATCATACTAAAACTTTATTCTACTAGATCAAGATATAAACAAAAGGATCGAAATAAGAAAAATGATAACGATAGAGGTGTGATGGTGATACCATACCGGGGCACCTCCCCCAAGCTTGGCAGTTGCCAAGGGGAGTGACCATACCCATGTATTTATGTCTCTTTGTTCGGAGGTGGTGATGATGGAGTTGTTGATGATGTAGGCTTCTTCCTTAGCTTGCGCTTGAGGATAGAATTTTGCTCCCTTAATTCATCATCCTGCTCAAGACTTAATATCTTTTTTACATAATTCCTGTTTGTTTTCCTGCAAGAGACGAAAAGGGATAAACTCGATCTTAGGTTTCTTTGCTTTATTAGGGAGACTTGATTTTTTGAACTCCACGTGCATGTCCCCGGGTTGAGGTAGTGGGACTTCATCTTCATCTGAGCTTGTCTCTTCCTTTCCCTTAGGATCATAGTCTTCTTCTTCCCCCGTGGTCCAACCACCATGCTCTAAATCCTTGTAGACTTTGGGGTCTGCAACGTAGTCAGCCACATAGCTTTCTCCCTCCGAATCCTAGGACGACATATTGCTCTAAATCTGCTGCAGAAACGACTCAAAACAAAATTAGAGGATTTTGCCATGGTACGGTGGTCAAAACCTTCGGGAGATTATATAATGAATTTTTACCAACCAAAAGAAGTAGTGTGCAAGGAAAAGGAGTCCAGAGGGCACACGAGGTGGCCACAAGGTAGGGGGGCACGCCCAGGGGCGCGCCCTCCACCCTTGTGGTCGCCTCGTATCTCTCTTGGACTACTTTTAATTTTCCTATTTTTTTAAATATTCCAAAACGGAGAAAAATTGCTATTAGAACAATTTTGGAGTTGGTTTACTTACCGTACCACATACCTATCCCTTTTCGGAGTTTGAAACATTCTGGAAAGTGTCCCTTATGTACTCCTCCAGTGTTACGGTGTCAATTATATTAGTTTCAACATTTATGAGATTACCTGAGATATAATGTTTGATTCTTTGACCGTTTACTACCTTCGGATTTGTGCCTTCAGCGTTGTTGATTTTGATGGCACCAGAATGATAGACCTCCTCGATAATGTAAGGACCTTCCCATTTAAAGAGAAGTTTTCCTGCAAAAAATCTTAAACAAGAGTTGTATATCACAATATGATCACCTACATTAAACTCATGCTTTTGTATCCTCTTGTCATGCCATCTTTTAACTTTTTATTTAAACAACTTGGCATTCTCATAGGCATGGGTTCTCCATTCATCAAGCAAGCTAATGTCAAATGACCTCTTCTCACCGGCAAGTTTGAAATCATAGTTGAGCTCTTTAATAGCCCAATATGCCTTATATTCTAGTTTAAGAGGTAAGCGACAAGCCTTTCCATAAACCATTTTATACGGAGACATACCCATAGGATTTTTATAAGCAGTTCTATAAGCCTATAATGCATCATCAAGTTTCTTGGACCAATTCTTTCTAGATCTATTAACAGTCTTTTACAAAATCAATTTAATCTCTCTATTACTCAATTCTACTTGACCACTAGACTGAGGATGATATGGAGATGCAATTCCATGGTTAACATCATACTTAGCAAGCATTTTACGAAATACGCCATGAATAAAATGTGAACCACCATCAGTCATTAAATATCTAGGGACTCCAAACCTCAGAAAAATAACTTCTTTAAGCATCTTTGTAGAAGTGTTATGATGAGCACTACTAGTTGGAATAGCTTCTACCCACTTAGTAACATAATCAACAACAACTAAAATATGTGTATACCCATTAAAGGATGGAAAAGGTCCCATATAATCGAAGCCCCAAACATCAAATGGTTCAATAACAAGTGAATAATTCATAGGCATTTCTTGACGTCTATTAATATTACCAATTATTTGGCATTCATCACAAGACAAGACAAACTTACGAGCATCTTCGAAGAGAGTAGACCAATAAAAACCGGATTGTAGTACCTTATGTGCAGTTCTATCTCCAGCGTGGTGTCATCTGTAAGCCTCGGAGTGACACTTGCGTAGGATATGTTCCTGTTCATGCTCAGGTACATAACATCTAATAACACCATCTACTCCTTTATAAAGGTGTGGGTCATCCCAAAAGTAATGTCTTAAATCATAGAAAAACTTTTTCTTTTGCTGCTATGTGAAACTAGGTGGTATAAATTTAGCAACATATAATTAGCATAATCCACATACCATGGAGTATTATAAGAAGCATTTATGACAACTAATTGTTCATCAGGAAAGCTATCATCAATAGGTAGTGGGTCATCAAGAACATTTTCTAACCTAGACAAGTTGTCTGCAACGGGGTTCTCAGCTCCCTTTCTATCAATAATATGAAAAATCAAATTCTTGTAACAAGAGAACCCACCTAATAAGTCTAGGTTGTAACGCCCCGGATGCAACTTTCCATATTCGTAACTCCGACTCTTGCCTTTTCTGGCTATGTGATTTTTATTTCCTTCGTGGTTGGGTTTTTGTCTGTTGTTTTGCATTTTGTTCTTGTTATGCATCTCATCACATGTCATCATGCGCATTGCATCGGCATCGTTTTCATAAAACTTGCATCCGTTCGGGTTCCGCCGGTTCTCTCCGTTGTCCGTTCGGAGTCCAGACACACTCGCACGCGCCCGCGGCACCTCCGAAATATTATTTTATAAGTGGCATAAAAATGTTCTCGGAATGGGTTGCAACTTGTCATGTGGTCTTATTATAGTGTAGACAGGCCGCCTGCCAAGTTTCGTCGCATTCGGAGTTTGTTTGACTGCCCAACTGTTAAACATAGCGGTACCGCTGCCGGTACCTTCGTCGGACGTTTCGGTCTCCGAAACTGTTGCCGGGCCTCTCTTCTCTTCTCTCCTCTCAGCTCGAGGCCTCTCATCACAGCCCACTAGTTAGCCTAGCCCACCTACCTAACCCCCCTCCGCTCCGGACCGTCCGATCGAGATCGAACGGCTCCGAAACGGCCTCAAACCCCCCTAACCCTAGCAAAACTGCTATATATAGCAGCCCCCTTGTCATTTTTGGGCTTTCTCCTCCCTCCTCCTTGAAATCCGTGCCCCCCAATCATCAGCCAGCCGCCTCCCACCTCCTCTCCTCCATTTCCGCGCCTCTCCA